>NC_134802.1:27064388-27074388 GCF_046742065.1 Oratosquilla oratoria
AAGAAATTATATATTTATGTAGGAAAACCAATATTTGACCAATGAGGCTTCATTATTCAATAACCATTAATAATTATTAGCCTAATCCTCTAAAGATAAGTTTATAAATAAGTGAGAAAAAACAGACTAAATGAAATATAATATGAAGAATTCTTAGATCAAATAAAATAAAATACAATTAAAACAAAGTTATGAAATAATAAAATAGGAAAAGTATATAATAGTAATATAGTAAGAAAAAACAATAGAATAATGAAATGAGGAAATAACGAAACAATTAAATGATGAAATAGTGGAATAGTAGATTCATAGACTGGTAGATTGGTAGATTAGTGAACTGATAGATTGATAGATTCATAGAATGATTAAATAGCAAAATAAAAAATAAGAAAATTATAAGATTGAAAAAAGAGACGAGTATATATCTATCTATATACCAAGGGTTTTATCCTCCTTATAAGGGAGATAGCCAACTTAAAGGGTAAGAACCCACGCCCACCCATTTCATTCCATTCCATTCCATTCCCATGCACCACCTTTTCCTCCCTTTCATCTTAGTTCCTCATAGATGACGTGTCATCTCTGCATCCCATCCCCCGCCCTTGCGTCAGAAGCAATGCACCAAGATACAGCACGTCCACTGCAAGGCCGCTTCACTTAATCGGCTACCCCCTCTCCCTCCCTCACACAGAAAAAGAGAAGACGGAGAGAAATCCCTTCGGGCTGCGTCAAAATACATTTCATACATAAGCGCTACCTAATCCCTCATCCCCTTCCTACCTTGTATCACAGTACCATCTATAGACAGCAGTTTTCCACTCATCCTTATCTCCTGTCCTCTCCTTTTCCTTGCTCAACAGACATTCCCCTCTTGCTCAACGCCTCTTTCACCCCCTCCATTCATCTCATCCTCGGTAGTCCCCTCAAGTTCACTCCCTCCACCTCTGTCTTCCACACCTCTTTTACTAATCTTTCTTCACTCATTCTTTCCATGTGTCCAAACCATCTCAATATTCTTTCATCAGAAAAAAAGTATTAGGACAACTGGCTCACCTCCCACTTTTCTAATTTTCTTTAACCATCTCCAGTCCCGTACCCATTACCCTCGCCTTTACCCCTATCACCACCCCATCCACGTACATATTGAACTGTCATGGTGACATAACATATCACTGTACCAGTCCCACCTTTACCTGACACCACTGACTGTCTCCATTTCCAGAAGAAGAGACGGTAAGGGGAAGGTCAGTGTTGGAGGTAGTAGTGCGAGGAGCTAAGAAAATGACTGTGATGGGGGAGGACAGTAGAGGAGAAATAAAAAAAGGATGAGGTGCAAATAGTTTAAAAAATGATGATAACAGGTAAGGCACCTGGGTTAGATGAGTGCCATGCGGAATGTTTTAAGAAGGGAGGTACAGTAATGATGAACTGGCTAGTGTGGTTACTTAATGTATGTCAAATGGAGGGTAGAGTGCCAGAAGACTGGAGGAGCGCTTGTATATTTCCACTTTGCAAGGAAGAAGGGGAAAAATACAAGCAATTAGGAGAGGAACAGAGGGAGTAATTGGTGAGGAACAATGTGGGTGTGGGAAAAATAAGTGTTCTATGGATCAGAATTTTGTGGTAAGGTAGATATGTGAAAAAGCTTTAGGAAAAAGTAAGGATGTTTTATGGGCCTTTACGGATTTGGAAAATGCTTATGACAGGTTGGACAGGAAGGCACCGTGGGAGGTTTTGAAGGTATACGTGATTGGGGAAAGCTGTTAAAGTCAGTCAAGAATTTTTACGAGAGAGGTAGAGCCTGTGTTATAATTAGATAAATAGGAATAAAACAAATAGAAATATAATTGATAATAGAAATAGAAATGAAAATCAAATCTCTCCTCATCAAGTAGTCTAGCAAAATACCAAAAATTATTTTTGTCGTTCTCCATCGTCTACCTCTATAATTGTGGTAAAATTGACAACAATAACACCTAATTGCCTTCCCGCCGGAAGGTATGACAAGATGATATTTATGAGAAATTGCTCAATTTGTTTTCGATGTGTAATTGGCCAAGTCATTTTATCCAGACTACCAACTTTTTTCATAGTCATAACAGCTATTGTGAGGTACTTGGCGTTTAGTATTTCAAGAATTTTGGTTGAGTAAAACATAATCCCTTACTTGTATACACAATATCCTTCTCTTATATTGATTTTCATCGTACTAGCCTACGCTCGAACATCAAATCTCCCACTCATAGATCTAAAAAAAAAAAATCAGCCAACAATGTTTGAAAAACCACCTGATTTAAAAATAGTGAAACAATATCTGTTTTCTTCCAAATGCTTGTGAACTAATTAACTTTATTGTCACGTGTGACAATGCACTAATAGCGTAATCGGAAGCGTGCTGGTCTCGCATATACTTAGTTGTAGGTTCGAATCCCGCACACTTCTCTGATTCTCAACAATACCTCCAACCTTCCCCAACAGTCCAAGAGCATACGGCAGAGGTGATGGCTTCGGCTGAAGCTACGCGCCTCCTGGCGTAGGCTCCTCATCTTCTTGACGCCTGGTATTGAGAGCGAGGCAACAATAATGATGTTAAAACTTACGTGAGAAAGATTATTGGTGACGTTTGTTAAAGTATGTAATTATTTTGGTTTTCTTATAATTTTGTTCTTGTATGCCCGTTGCACTTATATTAATCTGAATATAATTTGTCAATAGATCAAGAATATATAATGGAAAAAAAATCTGACAGAGTTAGTCATAATATGTATATATAAAGCTCATGAAAAAATAGTTGTGTAAAACTGTTTAACATTAGACAAAAGAAAATGTTAATGTTTTGATAGAAAAGTATAATGTATCTATGTTTAGATATGCTATTGTATTTGATATTTGATGTGATATCTAATATCTCTGTATAACTTTTGATAACATTCATCTTTCAAAACAGTATGTAATTATACACTTACCTACGCATTCCAACTGATTCTCTGATAGACATGAATATAAACATAATCTCATTATGACTTTCTGTATATTTTCTGTTTTATTCATAAACGAACAAATATGCTATACATGTAATCGCCAATAAATGTGAGTGCGGGCCATTAACTGTATCTGCATAAAAGCCCAAAAATATATATTGACATTTGTTTTCTTTTGTGCATGTGAATGCTTGCAGTCATGCTCCGAGCAGTACACAAATTTTATGGACATTAATTTTGCTCCTACATTTATGCAAGGCCACGCAACTCTGTTCACAATGAATAGAAAATGAATAGAAATAAAGAAAAAAAATAGATAAATAAATGAATAGATAAATAAATAGGTAAATGAATAAATAGAAATACACAAATGAATAAATAACTAAATAAACGAATTATGGCATAAATGGGTGAATAGATATAGTAATAAAAATAAATAGTAAAACAGAACTAGATAGTTATATACAGTAGATAGGTAATTGGATGAAATCAAATAAATAGATAAATGAGTAAATAAGTAGACAAAGAATCAAAGTAGACAGATAAACCAAATAAGATAGAAAAAAGATGATATTAAAAAAAACGTCATTGCTCTAAAATACTCTTGATGTATGAACCCAAATATTTTGGTAGAATGATAGTTGTTCGCAACGATTGAAGTGGCATTTCTCCATTGTTCGGTGCGGGATTGTTATTGAGTATAGACGCGCTGATAAACTACTTTCAATAACAACGAGAAGTGCCTATTGTTCTATTTGTCACTTCGATTCTTCGTTACCAAAAAAAAAGGTTTTTAGTTGTACATAGGAACATAAGAATGAAGGAGACTACAAGAGACCATATGGCCTACACTAGGCAGTTCCATGTCCATTACCACCTGTCATCCCATCCATAAAGTTGTCTAACCGTTCCTTAAAAGAACTGATAATTTCGGTGCTCACTACATGGTTACTAAGTCTGTTCCATTTGTTGATCACCCTATTAGTAAACCAATTCTTGCCTATTTCCTTCTTAAATCTAAACTTGTCCAGTTGAAATCCATTACAGCGAGTCCTGTCCTATGTCTTAATATGATGACCTTGTTTCCATCACCCCTGTTAAAGCCTTTGGTCCACTTAAATACCTCTATTAGATCACCCCACACTCTGCGTCTTTCCAGAGAGCGTAAGTTAAGGAGCCTGAGCCTTTCTTCGTAAGGTGAATTTCTGAGTCCATGTATCATTTTGGTCATTCTCCTCTGTACTGATTCTAGTGAATTGATGTCCATTCTATAAGATGGAAACTAAAACTGTACTGCATAGTCAAGGATAGGTCTAACTAACGCTAGTTAGAGTTTGATGATTACTTCTGCACTTCTATTTGTAACCGCCCTAGCAATGAAACCTAATGCCCTGTTTATTTTATTCCTAGCGCTAATGCACTTTTTTCCTGGATTTAAGGTCAGGACTCGCTAGAACTCCCAAGTCTCTCTCGCACTCAATTTTCCCTAAAAACATGTTTATCTAAGCTATATCTATTTTCGGGGTTGTGTAGTCCTGCGTTTAACACGCTGCCATTTGGGATATTGAAATTTATTTGCCATTTCACCAACCATGTGAACAATTTGTTAAAATCATTCTGCAGATTCTCGGCGTCATCACCTGACCTAACTAGGCGTCCTATTTTAGTGTCGTCTACAAACTTACTACCACCACTATCAATCCCATTGTCCAAGTCGTTTACATACATAATGAGCAATAAGGGATCCAAAACCAAGCCCTGGGGGAATCGAATAGAAATACTCCCCCACCTGGATTTTACATTGTTTATGATGGCCCGCTGCTTTCTGTCACTGATCCAAGCTCTAATCCATTCTAACACCTTTTCTCCTATGCCATGGGCTTTGATTTTATTTATTAGTCTCTGGTGGGGCACCTTGTCGAACGCTTTCTTAAAGTCAAGGTAAATACTCTAACATCGTAACTATCATTGTTATCTAACGCCTTATATACTTTAGTGTAGAAAGATAGAAGATTAGTCACACATTACTTACCCTTGGAGAAACCATGCTGTGTCAGGAATCAAATTATATATCTCGATGTGTTCGCTGAGTCTATTAACTACTATTGATTCAAGCATTTTACCTATAACTGATGTCAAAATGATTGGCCTGTAGTTGCAAATAGACGATTTATCTCCCTTTTTGAAAACATGAACAACGTTTGCCCACCCCTAAGCAGTAGGCGCAAAACCAGTGTCTACCGACTTATTAAATATTTCTGTTAACTGGTCGCATATTTCAAATTTACATTCTTTAAGCACTCTCAGAAAATTTTCGTCTGAACCTGGGGATTTTGTAGCTTTTAGTCTTTCAATCTGCTTGACTATTTCTACCTTACTAATGCTGATATTAAATAGTCCACTTTCTTTTTCCCCACTGAAAACTGGATTGCAGTCAGGTACTTTATCTAACTACTCCTTAGTAAACACATAGAGAAAATATTTGTTAAACGCCTCACTCATTTTGTTCGATTCTACCATGACATTTTCGTCATTTTTTTTGGGCCTATCCTATCCTTGTTTTTTGTTTTGTAGAGATGAAAGAAGCCCTTTGGGTTGGATCTCGCTTGTCTGATAACCTCAATTTCACAGTTACGTTTCGCTGTGTGCGTATTTTTTTTTAAACTATCTTGCCATATAATTATATATGGACTAAGGCGTGTTTCTCCGTTTTTTATTCTTACGTAAAGTCCTCTTCTCATTCCAATCTCATACTTCAGCCTATTCGTCATCCATTTTATGAGTACTACTATTCTTCCGTATTGACTTGAGGGTAATAAATTTATTTTGTTCACTTGTGCATATATTGTACCTCTTCTACGCTGATCACTGCAACACAACCACTCGCCATCTCACTGTTTGAAGCAGCTACCCCATTTGACCTGACCTGAGTGACGCCTACTCGTGTGGAACCTGAGAAGGGACATTTAAACACAGCTACAAGTTTATTACGTATACTATGTGCGCTTGTCTCACATTATTTTTGTTGTGGGTGCAAATCTCGTACTACTCTCCGATTCCCAGCGGTGACTGTTACCTACTCCAACAGTCCAAGAGTATAGGAGCAAAGGTGACGCCTGGTATAAGATCCTCACCTCTAAATTCAAGATCATAACATAGATCACAATGGGAACAACACATATCACAGAAAAAGGTGAGGAGCCTACACCAGGAATCACGTAGCTATTGCCGAAGCCGTTACATTTGCCCTATGCGCTTGAAATATTGGGACAGGTAACAGTCACCTCTGGAAATTGCGAAGGAGTGTGGGATTTCAACCCACAAAGCAAATGCGAGGCTATCTCCTGTAACTTGTGGGCAGGGATATAGCGACTCCCTTGTCCCTTTTCTCTTGCATTTTATTCGTTTCTTCTTCTTATAAACCCACGAGAGCTCTTCTGATTACGCCACCAGGTAGACTAGCCATGTAAATCCATGCCAAGAGCCACCAAGAGGATAGATTACTGAGAGAAATAGTTTGCAGTTAGAAGATTGCCTTACACTTGCTAAGACTGAACATGATTGTCGAGAGGACGGTACTAACATGTATATAATGCTAAGCTTGAATATATGACCAACGACAATTGTTTATTCAACAAATTTTATATAACTTTCAAATTATTTTTTTCAATTTTCTTCATAGAAAATTCAAAATTAATTTAATGTAACGTAATGGATTACACATTAAGAAGGCAATATTAACATCCAGTTTCTAAGAGCTTGGCCTGTTTTATTCTTTCATAACCAGATACGATTGTATTGCTGTTATCTATGACTTTCACACGATCGCATAACTTGTCAGAATTAATTCTTTGATTAATTCTGAGAGGAAACTAAAAAAAGTCATGATGATATAATCAATCATCCAAATGAAGAATGATCATCTCGCTATCTTTTTGAAGTGGCCAGCAAAACAATCATAAAATGCTGAGTAAAAGTCTTTATATAAAACATAGATATGCAATTACCAATAGAATTAATCGTGTTATAATTTTTCCATTGAAATTAATTGATAGCGCTTCCCTTTGGTTTTTTCATTTGTGTACGACTAAACTAAGGACAACCTAGTGCCTTTTAGTGCTCCTAAGACAAAGCTTCTCATTATTTATGTACCGGATAACCTTTCACATTTCTCTCCTTTTGTCTCCCTTCCCACCTAAGGTTCATCAAACGTTTCTGTTTCCTTTCTGTCATCAAAGTAGAGCCAATCATATTAAACGTTCTGTTTTCATTATACTCTTCTATTTAATGAAGATTTTTTCTTTTCTTAAGAACTTTCTTTCTAATGTCTATATTACACGTCACATGTAAGAAGCAGTTCCTTTCGCTCTTTATGTATGATCTTTGTGGGTTCCATAAAAAATCATAAATATAATTTTTTATTCAGTTTCAACCTTCTATCCACCATTTTATTGCATCTCTCTTGGTAATTTTTACCACGGTTACCCTTCTGAAATTACTAAATGTGTACCTTGAACTTCCAAGGCAGCCATGAAATATTAGACTATGAAATACCTCATCCTTTTTATATGTTGGCAATATATGCGAAACATGATCAAACTAAAACTAAAAGTTTTACTATTCCCTTTTACTGAGAGACACAGGCACTCTCCTCTGAGATATATTTGTCACTAAGATGCTTCTAGGTCTATGGTTCTCAACCTGGAGGCCATGGCTTTCAAAGGAACCATTACAAGAATTTAGGTGGTTAATGGCCTGTTGCTACAAATTATACATATCTATGTATTGTAGTCTAGAGATGTAAGTTAGGCATGTCACAAAAATCTATCAAGTATAAGATAATTATAATTGTTAACTTTGAAATACTATTAGTATCTGTTTATCATAAGTATATATATATATATATATATATATATATATATATATATATATATATATATATATATATATATATATGATCCTATTTTGATAGGGTGGGATTTAGAAGAAAATTAAATTGGAGCCACATAATGTTGAGAATTCATGAAGGGGGAATAGAGTGAAAAAGGCTGAAAACCACTGTATCTGTGTAGATATACTTTCTTTCACAGCTAACTCTAGAGATTTTTTGATCGACCCATCCCTCTCTGGTCTTTCTCTTTTGTGGACGTTTTCGAAGAAGGTGAGAAACCTACATCAGGAAGTGCTTACCTGTGGCCGAAAGCATCACTTTTGCCCAGTGTACTCCGGGGACTGTTGGCGCAGGTAACCACCAGTCACTGATATAAACGAACCCAGAACTAGGCGAACGCGAGACTAGCACGCCTCCGATTACGGCACCAGCACACACATACGAAAGCAGAGATTTCCATAAAAGGAGGTGAGGATCATAAGGAGATAATTGCTGCGACCGATGCCGTCGAATGAAATAGATGTGTGGGACTCGAACCCCTGACTAGGAGGAAGAGGGTCTCGCACTACTTCGATTACGTTCCTTGTTTATGTAGTTCCTCGAACCAGCGTTTGATGATGAAATCAACACGAATAAGAAGACTTTGCATTAGATTAAATGAATTTAGATAATAAACACAAAACATGCCTTATATGCTGCTATTTGTAGAATCGTACTACATTGTATATTCGATCTCCATGTATTGACAATGGAAGATTAAATCATTTCTACAGAATTTCACCAAGAGTTACTGTAGCATTGTTGAATATCAGAGTTGAACTTCGACTACATCGACTGTCGTTGTGGTCGTTATAGAGTTAGAACAACTTCTTGTGTGAGTAACCTTACACTTCCCTCAACAGGTTCCTCAGAAGTTACTGAGGCAAACACAGAACCAACACACGGAGTTAGAACTTGTCTGTTTCTAGACAGGTTTCATTTCTAGGTTGTTCTCAGGTCAAGGGGTTTGTGCTCAATGGTACGAAAAAAGGGAGGGCATAATTCACATTTTTTGTTTCGTATTTTTTTCTCCAGTTCATAATATATGCAGGGCGGTACAAAATGTATGATATATTTCTTTGTTTCAATCATATTTTCCGCTTTTCTTTTACTTCTTTTACTTCATACTTTTTCTTTTTCTATCAATCTTCTTTACTTACACCATCATGTTGTGTTCCCTCACTTTCCTTTTTTGTTATCCTTATCTGTTCTCTTTCTCCTTCTTCTTTTTCCCTTCTTTTTTAAACAAATACATAAACATAGCCAGAATAAACACAAACACAGACAGACATGCATTCCAGACATGCATGCACACAAGTATGCATACATACATGCTAACATGTATATATGAATACATGCATAAACAAACACATATATGCATACATGTACATACGTACATACATACATACATACATACATACATATATATATATTAATACCTACATATACATACATAAAAACATATATCTACTGTATACATACTTGCACATCGTATTTTGAAGTTGGCTTACCGTAGTAATACACTACTGTATGTCTACTTCGTAATACATTTTTACTGCAAATACGTAGATGTAACAATCTGTTAGCGTACATAGTCTTCTTGACTCTCGACTGTAGGTGGCTCTACTAGTTAAAGACTGCCTAGGTGGATACCAGCTGCTTCTGCCGTTGAAAGGTATAGTAAAGAGTAATGGATCCCTGGAGAGATATAAATCATGATAACCTTCTCCGAATTTCAGCATGACACTAGAGGCTGTGAATTGCCTCCTCCGTTCCGCTTTTGACTTTACGTTGTTTCTTTACCTATTGTCCACTACCCATAGAGAAGAATGCATAAGCAAAAGAACGTGTAGTAGGTTTGAATAAATAGATTTATAGAATGATATAATGTAAATAAGGAAATGGTTAGATGTGATGAATAACGAAATGGATAAATATAGTCGAACAAGTGAATCAATAAAGAATGTAGACGAATAAATATAAATGCATACATGTACATAAAAAGAAAAATAAGTACATAAGTATATATATATAAATTGGGAAACAAATCCCCTAATGCATAAATAATATATAAATTGACAAACAATAT
>NC_134802.1:27086888-27101888 GCF_046742065.1 Oratosquilla oratoria
CATGGGCTCCTAATCTTAGTGAGACACACCACAACACCCTTCAAATCATACAAAACAAAGCCCTAAAAACAATTACAGGCTGCACAAATACAACACCTACAGACCATTTACACCATGAAACAAAAGTCCTCAAAGTCAAGGACCACCTCGACATGAGAGGCACACAAACACTTGCCGCAGCCACCACAAACACATTACACCCGCTACACTACATAGCAGAACACCCACACACACCAAGAAACATTAAAACAACACCCAAAGACCTTTATCACGCACAGATACTCTCTTCTCTTCCTCCACAACCACCAAATACCAGCCTCCAGAAACATATTCATAATCATATCACTCACCGCTCCATTAACACACTGAAAGACAACACACTGCTGCATGCCAGACCCCCTGATATCCACCCTTCTGAATCCTCTCTCCCACGAAAGGACAGAGTCCACTTGGCCAGACTGCGGTGCGGTCATCACCCAGCACTTCTAAGCTACCAGAAGAGGCTGGATGACCGCATTGTGAACAGCTGCCCAGGATGTAACACTTCACCCCATACCATACAACACATAATGGAAGACTGCATTATACACAATCATGCACGCAAACAACACAACATACGCTCTATAAAGGATTTGTGGGAAAACCCAGTTTCGGCTATGGCATTCCTTGGGGAGACGGGACTGCTCGGACAGACAGTCTAGGGAACGACAACAACAACAACAACAACCTGAGCTTTCAGGCTTCGGAGAGGAGGGTAAATGTCTCACTTGTCTTATTTATACTCTGTATCTCCACTTTTTTGTACTCATTTTTCTGTACTCCTTGATAATGTGAATATATCACGAAAGCGTTCGGACTCCGTGTGTTTTTCCTCCTCCTAATGGACTCTGCATATTTATGATTCGCGTGTGACTTGTGAAATTTGTGCATATATATATATATGTATATATATATATATATATATATATATATATATTAGTTTATATCCAATGAAAATTCTGATATCCTCCATCAAATGGCTTCTAAAGATCCCTTCCCATGTAATCATTTCCTCAAATGACCGAGCGTGGAGTAGTTATTTCCGGCTGAAGAAGTTCATTCGGAAGGGCAGATAGTTCTCAGGTCTTCACTCACTGAAGCACTGTTGTTGTCATATCGATTCAATGGTCGGAAAGCTAAGGACCTGATGTGTTGTCTTGATTGTCGAAATGCTTTATTGTCTAGCTGGTCCATGGGATTCATCTTCTTTGTCGTAAGAAGGTCTTTCCGGAATTGTAGCAGGCTCGAGTAGCTGATCTTAAAGCTGGAATAGTGTGTATTTGCGTGTGGGTATATATGTATGTATGTGTGTGTGTATGCATGTGTGTGTGTGTGTGTGTGTGTGTGTGTGTGTGTGTGTGTGTGTGTGTGTGTGTGTGTGTGTGTGTGTGTTTGTGTGTGTGCTTGTATTTGCATGTGTGCGTGCGTGTGCATGTGCACGTCCATGTGCACGTGCATGTGTATGTCTTTGGCATTATGTTAGACAAGCCAATGACCTAGCTTATATGTTTAGGAGCCTTAGGGGATGAAAGGGAGCGGGAAGTAGGAGGTAGAAGAGGCGATATAGTTCATTCACCTTTGCCACTTGTCGCTTGCGGCTGTGTCTCCTTCGTCTTTGGGTTCAAGATGATGTTAACTTCAACTCCTTACTTCTGTGACATTACTTAAGTCGAATTAAATCGTCTAACCTAATCCAGAACCAATTTTTCAAACTGCTTTACCTCACTATTTTGCTGTGTCTTCACCTAAAGAAAAGAAAGCATGTAATTAATAGAACTAAGTTCTATGGAGTAAGTCAAGTTAACGGTAGTGTTAGTGTATCTGAAATGGTTGTTCTTGTTACAACTGGAAATGTACTTCTTTTGTAGGTTACCCCCCCACCACTTGAATACCTTTGAAAATTTGCTTGTCTCCTACCGGACAGTCTTTCTTCGATTATAACATATTTCAGGTAGACAGGGTATATGTATCTATACCGAAGTTTGAATTCATAAGATAGGTTTCAATAAACTTGGCTTCATAAAGATTAAACAACAGATTCTCTTCACTAAAGGAATAACCTTGAATTCTCTATATTTTTTCAAACACCAGGTGATTTAATTCAAGTCATTGCATTGACCGGGTCGACACTACCTCCATTCTCTCCTTTGCTGAGTTGACTTATTTTAAAGATATTTGTGGCTAGCATCTGGTGATTTTATTCAGCTGAGGGAGCGTCACCAGAACGAAAAAGCCGAAAGACCCCAAAAAAACAGTTCTCTTTAGGACGAGGTCAATAGGAAAAAAAAGTATCATTTCGACTGAGGGTCAGTTCCCATTCTTCACCCCGCTTCAGATCTCTCGCATTAGCAAGTCAATGAGTTGGTTCACAACGTCTGGCAAGTTTTACATTCTCTTGTGGCAACACCCACCCATTCCCAAAGATCCTTGTGATTCTTTCCGAGCATGTGATTGAACATGTTAGAGTAGGGGTCTTCAGCCAGGGGAAAATTATCACCTTTCCTCTCACCTCACCCCCCCACCTCCATCCCTATGGGATAGTTTTAGGACCCCATAGGTGATAGATTTGGACCAAAAACTCCTTGGCTTATTACAGAGCTATTAGAATACAATCCTCTCCATGAACTATAATTCAGTAGATTCTACAACCTACATGGTCTACAGCACATATCTTTTTTATATGTCATAACTTAAATCAACAATCAACAATAAAGATGAATATTTCTGTTATTGTGCCAGACAAAACAGTAAAACGAAGTGGGTTAGAATTTTACATTATTGATAGCAATAACTAGCGTTTCTGTACCTAGGAACAATATCAAACCAAAATAAAAAGAAATTCACATATAGTAACAGCTAAAGATACACCAAAAGAAATATAAATCTGAGAGGGTTTAAGTAGCTAAGTTTGTGATCTCAAGAAGTTTCTATCAGATGAATAAAGTGCCTGGCAGTAGGCGCAAGGATAGAATAAAGGTCTCATAATATTGCTAATGGTAGAATAGATATTACAATCACGAAAATGTTCGTTGATGAAGTAAATTAAGATTAAAAAGGTTTCTTTCGTTTCAGATCTCATAAGTTTTTAATTTGATAAAACGAACCCAAATTAGTAAAGAGATGATAATAAAAATAATAGAAAAAATAAATTAGCAAATACATATATATATATATATATATATATTATATATATATATGTATATATGTATATAATGTGTGTGTGTGTGCGTGTAAGATAAGAATATATAAAATACTAGAACAATAAAAAATATAAATTGCCTTAATATTATGAATAAACATATTCCTCATACTTTCAGTAAAAGACCTCATTAATTTCTACCTCAAAATTCAATCCAAACTCGTGAAAATAAAGGAAACATTGAAAGAAGAAAGAAAAATATCATAGGTTTACCTCGTAACCAAACGTGAACATTCCTTCATCGTTTCAATAAAAGACATTCACATAAAACAAACATGGCCCTCTTGAGAATCAGAGCGCCCTCGATCGCTTGACACTGGGTCACGGGAGCGTTCTCTATTGACCTAGATTGAACTCATGCAACTCCTACGGTGTTATGTGTCTGAGGTTCTTTTCGGTAAGGAACCACTTTGCTGTAGTCTAACCTGGTTAAGTTAACTGCTTTACAGCTGTTACATCACAACATCCAGGTCACGGTCCGTCCTGCACAGTCCTCGGGTAAGAGGACTCCTGGATTACTCTCTGGTCGTTCATAAGCAGTAGGGTAAACGCGGATATTTTGGATTTGGTTTTATTGATGATTGAGAAAAACATCAGAGTTTCCAGAATATCCTTGTACAATTCTTCCGCGTTCTGCGTTGGGTGAGTCTTCTTTTCTTTGTTTTTTGAAGGTAGAGAGGTGTTAGAAACAGCACATTGAAACCCGGAATCATACTAAATAAATGGATGAATAAATCAATGAATAAGTAACTAAACAAAGAAATAAACAACTGCAAAAAAATAAGTAAATGAGGAATTAGATAATTTATTGTATACATGAAAAAATATACAGATCATTGAAATAAATGGATAAATGAGTAGAAAGTCCCAATCATTTAATTAAATGTAATTCAATAAAACAAAATCAAATGTATGATAGAATGCAATATAATGAAGCATAGTATAGAACATAGTTAAATAGAATATGATATGATAAGATACAACAAAACAAAATACTATGAATGTTTTGATTATTTCACGATGATAAAAATAACTTAGTGTCCTTCATTCACCTCTTTACTAGATAAAAGCGCTTCATGCATTCTATTCTGGTCAATGTAAGACGATTTTATTCAACTTAGGAGGTGATACAGGGAAGACAGGGCAACTCGTAAAAATTACGAAGCTGTCACTAACAACCATTATTATTATACAAAGCCATGAAATCTAACTTGTGATTATTGTACAGTCACAAACAAAAGTTTTGACCCATGGCTATAGTTCTCACAATTTCAATATGATTTTCTTTTTATCAAATAAACCAACAAACAGACAGACAGACAAATGAAAGATAATTTGTCAAGTACCTTGGGTTATAAGGTTTCAGAATATTTATGGTTATAGGGGTCTATCTACAAAAAACTGGGAAAAGTTCGTGAAGAATCACTCATCCAACCATAACCCACCTAAATTTAACCCTTAACCCTAACCAATTTTTTTTGGGGGGGGGGAAATGAAATATAGTTATCCAAGTACCTGAAAGGATTGAGTATCAGAATATATATGGTTATGGGGGTCTATCTGCAAAACCCTAGGAGGAGTTTGTGATCAAACAAACAAACAAACGAACAGACAGATAGAGGCTACTACTTTACTATAGTAGATGTAATGTATGTATGTATATATGTATGTATGTATATGTGTGTGTGTGTGTATGTATGTGTGTATATATATACACACACACACACCAAAGACTCATCCTTTTATATGACAGGTGGTTGAATCAGAGAACACACTTCATCCACAATTAAAAATAATTTAACATCCTTCCCATATCAACATCTTTTTGAATAAAAGAAGGCAAATATATTAACCTCCGACATGTAGTTAATCAAGAACTACCTCACTCATCCTTTGTCTTTTAATTTTTTTTCCTCGCAACTGCTGGGAAATATTTCCTTTACTTTGCAATACCAGATACAGGTTCTAGTTTTGTAAGTTTTTATACGCACTTACATACACCCAATAAAGGCTTATCCATTTATAAGACACGTGATTGAGTCAAGGAACACACTTCATGCACAATTAAAGCTTATTTAACATCCCTCCCATCTCAACACCTTGTTGAAGAACAGATGGCAAATATATTAACCTCCTGCATGCAATTAACCTCACTCTTCTCTTGTCTTTTAAATTAATTTTCCTCGCCACTGCAGAGATGGAAATATGCTGGGAAGGTGTCCTAGTCTTTGCACTACCAGGCACGTGGTTCTAACTGCATAAGTTTTCAGAATTTCAGTAGCATGACTATGGAATAATCATACATCATTCTTTTGTGACTGGAGACTAATTCTGCTCTAGAAATAAATTGTGGTTATATTAAACTTTTGCTGCTTCGTTTTTTTTTTATTTCTTAAATTTCTTCTTTACTACATCTGTAACTTAACCTCCTCGCTGCGATATTAATGGAATTAAGACAAAAGCTTTCTGACTTCTAGTATGGATAATGTTAGAGGCAAAAAAAAAAGAATAATAATAATAAAAGCGTAATATTAAAAATTTTCATTTGTGATCGAACCTTGGCTAATTTTGACGTCGGCGGTTTTGATTTAGGCCAACTAAGAACAAATAATAAAATACATCATATACAAAATAAAGCTTCTAGACTTATATAAATGAGTTATCTATAAAATAAAATATTTCCTGTGGTTGTAAACAAAAGCAAGATACATATGCAAGATATCTCTTTTTACCTAGAAACTGATACACTCGGAAAATTTAGCATTTATATGATAATTTGATCATATTTGAAAGATCGAATTGCATCAGCAAAATACTAAATGTCTTAGGCATGCTTCCATAAGATAGAACACTTTAAATGTGTGCCTAAAGACTATTTAGTATAGCATAGTTTCATATGATTTAAAAGATAAATCAGTAAATTAGAAATTTAAGAATATACTAAAGAGAAGCAACGAATTAAGCCAGAAATAGAATTCTTTTGATCTAAACTAAGAAGAAAAAATAGATAAGAATAGGAGTGAGAAGTACAGTAAACCACATATTAAAGAATATACCAAAGGAAGAACTATAATAGAAGAAAAAAATAGAAATAAAAAATACATATAAACTGATAAGACAGAGTGAATAAGAATAAAAATAAAATATACGAACACTTCAAGAATGATGGTATGCAGGGTCAACACCACCATCCACTGTCACATTTTTGTGCAAAATTGAAAAGAGTTACATTCAAGTCAGCATCTCCTTTGCAAACACTGCTTGCAATTGCATGTCCACCGAGTGAGGTGAACTATCAAGTTGCAATTCGGAGAACCTGCCTTGGGAGTCGGACAGCTGCACGGCCCTCCCAAGGGATATGGCTGGGACGGAGATGACGTCCTGGGTCTGACCATAGAATGGATATCCAACATAGGAGGCAATGTTGGCCCTGATGTTCTGCGAGCGTACAAGCACGTGTATACTTCCTGGCGACGCTTCTGGCTTGCATGGCTAACCAAATAAATTGCTTGGACATGTGTGGGTTGCAAATACGATTCGGACTGGCAAGAAGGAACAAGGAAGTCCGGTTGAAGTCGGGTTGGAAGCGACGACAGCCACATCGAAGACGAAAACCTCGAAGGGTATGACGACAATGACGAAGAACATGACAAGGATTGTGACAACAACTGTGACGATGATAGTGACGGTGACGAGAAGTGTGACGGTGACAAAGATGGCAATGGACATCTCGACATCTCTATACCTTTATCTTATTCTTTAAGACAACTTCATTCGGCCTCAGACAAGGTGTGTACCAGAGTCATGACAGAAAACGAATTATTATTCACTGGAACATAATTGTGATGTCTAGCTTTGTTAATGCGGATCATTCCACCTTTGTAATTAATGCATTTGTTTCATATATCTCATGTGAATAATAGATAAAATGTCATGTGATTAACTTCGCGCCATGTATTAGTCACGCCTGACTTTATAAGGTTAACCGAGTTGCATTGACATCTTCCGCATTGGGTGATTCGAGTATTTCGTTCTCTCATCAGGCATTTCTAATTACCTCCGGAGGCTTTTTTTTTTTTTTTTTTTTGAAGACCTTAAACCCACCTCACTCCTTTACCAGATGCTACTGAGGTTTATATTCTGTTAATAGTATTTTTTTGTTTTCCATGTCCAGGTAATCCTTTCGAAGAAATAGTCTGTCTCTGTAGGAGGCGGAGGTATTCCTAGGTCGGGGTCTTACCTTGAGCCAAATAAAAACCAATAAATAAGGACAATATATACTTCCTCTTGGTCATCTTCTTTTTCTTCTTTTGATTTCCCCTTTTTTTCTTATTTTTCTCGTTTTCTTCTTCTTTCTTTTGTTTTCTTCTCCCTCTGTTTTCTTCTTCTATTTTCTTCTTTTTTCTTGTCTGATTTTTTCTTTTGGTCTACTTTTGTTTTCTTCTTCTGTTTACTTCTTCTTCTTTTGTTTTCCTCTTCTTTTGTTTTCTTCTTCTTTTGTTTTCTTCGTTTTCTTTTTTATTTCTTCTTCTGTTTTCTCCCCTTCTGTTTTCTCCCCTTCTGTTTTCTTCTTCCGTCCTTCCTTTACGATAGTTAAGTTTCTAAAGAACATTACTGTGTCATCCACTAAAAGAAGTGTATTCATTTCGTAGGTAGTGATTCAACAGGGCTTCTGTCTTTGAAGGAAGTACTGGATGAGTACCTACGCATTGTTAGAGTACAGGGAATTTAAGTAATTAAAATAGTTATAGCTTGAACGACTCGGAAATCTTAAGCAATTTGGTGTCCTGCAATTACATGATTCATTGCAGTTGCATTCGCCAAATTGCAAAAGATTGCAAGACATGCGTACAGATTTTAGACAATTATAATGCGTTATTGTTCTTAACCAATAGGAAAGCTAATCTAACATCAGCACAATGTACATCAAATACTTATATAGTTTAATTATGCCTGTACATTCAAGCATGATTTTTTAAAGAGGACATCTTGAACTTGTTCTATATAATGTGTTAGTAGAAGTACAGCAAATGTCAGACAGCTGTAGAATTGATCCTACTTTAAATAAGATCTTGGTACATCAAATTTCCTCTCAAGCTTGGGACTGTATGAACGTAATAACGGTCAACAAAAATGCAAATGAAAAAACATATAAGAACAAAGACTTTATTTCCTTCCATGATGTTTTACTCATTACAGCTTTATCAAGTATCAGGGATATAGTCTTCCTTCTCATAATGTGCTCCTTATGACAAGCTTAAGACTCTTTAACTATTTAATAAAGTTCATTGTTCTTTGCCACAACGAAGTCAGGACAGCGTTTACCATGTTGAAGGGATTCAGCATCTGCCGAGGTGCACTGGAGCAAGACATAAACGTGGTGGAAATTCTTCCGAAGGTCACCCTTGTTTAAAGGAAGGGAGTTTCATGTCCTTGCATTCTAAATGAGCGAGACAGAAGACTTCCATGTGTGGAGAGAGTCTGAACGGCGTGTACGTTTATGTGAACGTTGTGTGTGTGCGTTTGTGTTTGTGTGTGCGTGTGCGTGTGCGTGCGTGCGTGCGTGCGTGTGTGTGTGTGTGTGTGTGTGTGTGTGTGTGTGTGTGTGTGTGTGTGTGTGTGTGTGTGTGTGTGTGTGTGTGTGTGTGTGTGTGTTTATATATGTGTGTTAAGGTGTATGGTGGTAGGTGTTAGTAAGATATTGCTACTCATCTAAATAAAATTATTTTTGGTCCACTGGAAAAGAATATTCAAATTTTCAACCAAAAAGTAGTAATAAGCTCATATCCTTCAATTTGTCAACCAGCGTCTCATAATGAAATTATTTGTCATTTCCCGACGAATTACATTTTATAGTTTTGTCCATATAACAAATAATTTCCTTCCCCATATAAAGGAGGTAATCAAAATTGAATGTAGAAAAGTATGTAATATTGATAGGTATATAATAATGTGAATACAAGAGTCGTAACAGAATACTGCGTTGAAATATTTGTAGTATCAATATTTTGAGTTGAAAAGTCTTTGATGTTAAAATTTTGAGTTGATATGTCTCCACGTGAAAATTTTGAGTTGAGTAGATGTCACCTTAAAGAACCCGAGGTTGGTTGACAAATGAAAGAGATTAAATTTTCTGAAAATTTTATTATACGTTAAGTATGTTACAGAAGGTACTGTAATAATTGACTATGATACTTCCCTACTGAGACGGTGATAGGTTGAATGAATAGAAGAAGGTGAAAGTGAATAGCATACGCCAGGAGGCGCGTAGCCCCGGTCGAATGCGTCATCCTTTGCCCCATTATGCTCTTGAACTGCCGGGACAGATAACTATCATTGATGGGAATAGGAGAAAAAGTAAAAAACTCGAACACACTACTAAGGGAATGCAAGACCAGTATGCTTCCGAATATATCACCTGCACAATGAATGAAAGGGATAAATGGAAAATTATCATTTGGTGTAGAAGGAATGGAGCTATACATTTGAAAGATTTCAAATTAGGGTCATGTTTTATTTATCATGGTTTAGCGAAGTTTGAGTTTTTCCTCGAGAGTCTGAAGTGTTTTAAAATACATGAATAAATACATACATGCATACCTACATAGATACATGCATGCATGCATGCATACGTACATACATTAAATACATACATGCATAAATATATACATACATGCATACCTACAGGGTGGGCCACAAAAAGAGGGACAAAAATAAACTCATATTTTCTATAAAAAAAAAAAAAATCTTATTTTCAGGTGAGGTAGACAGAAGACCTGCAAGTTTTTTCTGACAGCAGGACGGACCACTACGATCACTTTTCAGTGGAAGAGAGGACCAGGATAGTGGAGCTGTATTTTGCAACTAAGTCGCCTGCACTGGTTCAAAGACAGTTTCGACGCGAACATCCAGAGAAGAAAATTCCACATCGTCATACTATCACACGCTTGGTAGAAAAGTTCAGAAACACTGGAAGTGTTATTAACAACAACAAAGGCCATTGTGGTCTAAAAATCACAGCGAGGACGCCAGCTAACATTAGACGTCAGGGACCACTTGCAACAGTCGCCCCGCAAGTACACCAGATGGCTGTCACAGGAAGTGGGCATTTCCAAGACATCTGCGCGCCAAATCATTCACAGTGACTTAAAGCTGTTTCCTTTCAAGGTTCAAATTCTTCAACCACATACCGAAGCCAACAAGACTGAACGCTTTGAGTTTGGCCAAACCATTAGTGAGCGTATTGAGAATGGCCCTCAAATTTTGTACTGTCTTCTCTTCAGCGACGAGGCGCACTTCTATTTGAGTGGGCATGTGAATAAGCAAAACTATAGGTTTTAGGCCAATGAACAGCCTCATGAACATGTTGAAAAACTTCTGAGTGTAGAAAAAATAACCGTGTGGTGTGCACTTGGAAAGAATAGTATTTTTGGCCCATACTTCTTTGAAGAAGATAATGGTCATCGGGTGACAGTGGATTCAAACCGATACATCGAAATGCTTCGAAGACGCTTTATTCCAGCATTAAGGAGGAGAAGAGGTTTTGACATGAACACCGTTGTGTTTCAACAGGATGGTGCACCACCTCATTGTTCTGACCGCACTCTTCATTACCTTAGGCAACACTTTCCAGGTGACCGATTAATCTCAAGGAGGACCGACAATCCATGGCCGCCATACTCCCCTGATCTCAGCCCGCTGGACTACTTTCTAAGGGGCTACCTGAAGAAGAGAGTGTATGTGGACAATCCAGACACAATTGACAGATTGAAAATAAACATAAAGAGAGAGATCTGGAGAATTTATAACGACATGTTGGAGAGAGTTGTCAACAATTTCAATGTGAGAGTGGCGAATGTCATCCAGCAGTTAGGGGCCCGGGATTGAACATATCATAAATCAATGACTACAGTAGCCAAAAAATATTAAATTTAAAAATGCTTTTGTATAGTAAAACTTTGACACATTGTCCACGTTTGGTGAATAAATCATGCTATAATTCATGTATTTGTAGAAACTGTAACAATTTCATTTTGTCCCTCTTTTTGTGGCCCACCCTGTACATAAATGCATGCATGCATACGTACATACATGTATTACATACATACATACATACATACAGATATGTATACATACGCATACACATACATATACACACACACGCACACACGCACACAAATATAAACTATCTATCTCTCTCACACACACACACACACACACACACACACACACACACACACACACACGCACACACACACACACACACACACACACACACACACACACACACACACATATATGTATATATATATATATATATATATATATATAAATATATATATATATATATATTCATATTCTTATGTGATACTGTGGGAGACCAAATCTGGGCTTATTGAACATATCAAAATCCCGCAAACTCTTTTAAGATTTTGTATAGTTTAACGCCAGATGATACTATTCAGTTTCTAGAACCACCTATTGTCGCTAACACACAAAAATAGAACCATCATGAATTAATGGAATCACACCATCAATAAGAGACTAAAGTGTCTTGAACTTTGCATTTCTGTGAATTTCTACAGTTGAAAATGAATCAAATCAGCCATCCTGAGTCCACTGCTGAACAAAAGCCTCCTTCATAGCATTCCATGATTCACACGTCAGCGCCATCCTTTGCCACGTCCCTCCTGCAAACTTCTCGATCTCATGTCTCCACCTTCTCTCTGGTCCTGCCTCTTCCACGCTTCCTATCTCGCGGCGTCCACTCAGTAACACACTTGCTCCTTCGCTCATCAGTCGTTCTCACCAACTTACCTGCCCAATTCCATTTTTTTCGTTAACTTCCTCCACACTCTAGTCTGCTCTCTCACCCAACTTGCTCTCTTTCAGTCTCTCAGCGTTATTCCCATCATTGATCTCTCCATTCTCCTCTGTGCAGTCCTTGGTTTTGTTTCCAACGCCTTCGTCAGCTTCCAAGTCTCACATCCGTAGATTATTGCTGGCAGAATGCGTTGTCAACTTTACATTTCAAACATAAAGGTAGAGGGCCTCGTAAGATTTTATTATACTTACCAGTGAAAAAAAAATCTGTGATATTAGACTTTACAAAAAAAAATAATAATAATGACCTTTACGTTGTAACAACCTACTGGACACATTTCATTCTTTCTAACGCTAGACCATGCCTACAGCTCATGAAGGTTCATCACCATGAAAGATTTGAGATTATCCTGATTAAAATCTTCTCTGCGGTCTCGTCTCTTAAAGTCTTTATTCCCTTTAACGTCAGATGGTATTATTCATCTTAAAGAGAGCCATTGAGGTAAAGGCGTTAAGAATTGAAGAGTAGACCGCAGAAGGTGGAAGCAGCTGCATCAGGCACGGAAGGGGAATAACAGCCACAGTCACGTCGCTCGCGCGCGAGTGGCCTACGAAGTATCCGATGGGGGATAATTTTGTCTCCGAAAAGTGGGTCGTGCATGGTGCGTAGGCCTCAGCAGGACACGAAGTTTGAAACATAGTGGGAACGTGACTCAATGCCCTCCTGGTGCGAAGACACATCGACATGAGCGGGGGTTTTATTACCACATGAGTACACTCAGACATATATGTATACGCACACACATAAGCAGACACACATACACATACACATGCATAAGCAGACACATACATACACATACAAAAGACACAAAAAATACAGAGTAAAAAACAGGACCCACAATATTTGCCCCTCTCCTATAATTTACAATGAAAGTAGGTACACACACACGCACACACATAAACACACATACACACACACACACACACACACACACACACACACACACACGTCGGTCGGAGTGGCAGCGAAGTCTGGATTCCGGTGATAACTCCAAAATTTTGAGGATCACAACGACAAGGAAGTACCTGTGCTGTATTAATAGGGAAGAGGAAAGCTCGTGCTGTAGTGGGAAGGTGAAGAAAAAGGAGAAGGGGAGGGATTACTGAGGAAAATGGAAGGAAATGAGGAAGGGGAAGATAAGGCCCAGGAACTCAGACGGTATATAAACAAGAGACCGCCTGATGATAGTGGTGATGTAGATGTGATTAGCAAAAATGTAAAAATTAGAAATATAGATAAGAGCAGCGCAATGGAAGGCAAAAATAACTATTTCCATGGATTTAATGAGTGAGGACATGACAACCTCCCCAGACTAGTAAATCTAGAGGAGAAACTAAAAGAAATGGATGAAAATTGGGAAGCTAAGTTTAAACAAATAACGTTAATTCCTTAAAGAGTTGATAAGCTGGAAGAACTAAAGGAGAATCAGAACCTAACTAAAGAAATAGTAAAATTAGAAAGACAGTTTAGAGAACTAAAGGATAATGAGGAAATGAAGAGGAATAATAAAGAGAATAAAGAGTCCATAGCAAAAGTGGTTTTTAAAAAGTACAAGTGAACAACAAATTGGAATTTAGAGGTATAATGGAACACCAGATGAAAGAACAAACTAAGGACACAGTTATTAAAGTGATGAGGGAGAAGGAGAATACAGTAAGAGACTTAACGAATAAAATGATTTGTATAGTTATATTAGGGATGGAGAAGTATAATCTAAATAGGACTACAAGAATAAAGGAGAAGGAAAAGTAAATAAGATATTAGAAGTAGTTCAAGAAATAGGGAAACAAATAGAAGAAATGTATAGGCTCGGGAAATACAATACAGATAAGACCAGACCAATTAAGGTTAAATTCAGGTCACAAACAACAGCAGAGAATATCTTAGCAAAAACAGGGAAACTAGCAAGCAGTGAGAAATATAAACAGGTATGGATAAAAAGAGAAATGAATAAAGAGGAAAGAGAGGAGGAGAAAAAAAAAGACTAGAAACTAAGAAAAAAAAACGAGAAAAGAACAGAGTCAGAAAAAGAGAAATTCTATTGGAGAGTAGTGAATATGAAAGTGAGGAAATGGTTCATAGCAGAGGAAAACAGAAAGGAAACGGAAAACACAATGGAAGTTGCAGAAAATTAAAAGTGTCTTACACAAATATAGATGAATTAATAACAGGCTTGAACAAACTGAATGATTATCGGAAGGAAAAAGAACCAGACATAATGGGAATTGTAGAGGCAAAATTGAAAGGTCCCCTACCACCCAACAGTGTAGGACATGGTGCATACAATTATTGCATTAGAAACAGAGAGGTAAAACAAGAGGGTGGAGTTATGTTCCTGACTAAGAAGGATATAAATGTAAGGAATGTCACATATGAAAAGAATCGAGTAGAGATGATCATGATGGAAGTGGGAAGAGAGAGAACACAAAAGTATGATAGAAGACACAAGGATAATACTAAATGAGATAATGGAAAATGGGTGACTTTAATTGTAAAGAAATCTGCTGGAAAGAGATGACAGTGAAGGGTGGAGACGACTCATGGGGAAATGTACTACTTGATATGACGCAATGGATTCAAGAGAATATTAGGTGTAGAAATGAGGAAGAGCTATCAAGACTGGACCTAATAATCACATCAGATCCAGAAATAGTGACCAAGATTGAATATAAGACACCAATAAGTAAAAGTGACCACATATTGGTTGAACTGGAACTAAATGAGGAAAAATACATGAAAAAAATGAACAATATAGAAAGGGAAGAATAATGTATGAAAAAACAAATTTTGATAAAATAAGAGAATTAAAAAAAAAAAGCAGACTGGGAAAGAATATACAAGGAGGAAAAAACAGTAAAAGAGATATGGAATATTTTGA
>NC_134802.1:27106888-27114388 GCF_046742065.1 Oratosquilla oratoria
AGTACGATTACAAGTTATTTGGAAATTCGTTAACAAAAGTGGATAGTGAAAAAGATCTCGGCGTAATTATCAGTAACGACCTCAAATCATCCAAGCAGTGTATTTCAGCCTCTGAGAAAGCAAATAAGATTCTGGGATTGATTGCGCGATCTTTTGATTTCAAAAGTCCATCGCTCATTAACAAGCTATATAAATCGTTAGTTCGTCCACATTTGGAATATGCTGTTTCTGTATGGTCACCGAATCTCATTAAAGACATTGACAGACTGGAAAAAGTACAACGGCGAGCCACAAAACTGATTCCAAATATCAAAAATAAATCATACGAAAATCGACTTAAGCACATGAATCTGTTTTCCCTAAAAAAGCGTAGACTCAGAGGTGACTTGATACAGGTCTTTAAGATTTTAAAGGGAATTGACAACATCAAAAGTGACCAAATTTTCACATTGAATGAGAATCAGACAAGAAACAATGGTCTCAAACTGTCCGGAAATAGATTCAATTTGGAAGTAGGTAGAAACAACTTTGCCAACCGTGTAGTTAATGAATGGAATAAACTTCCTGCACAGGTAGTGCAATGTAGTTCAGTTCGAAGCTTTAAGAATCATTTAGATAAATACCTAAGTAAGATGCTGTAATTATTATGATTTATGTTATATTATTTGTTTTTGTTTTGTTATAATTTGTCTGTCTGATTTTCATTTATTATTAGTTATATGTCAATTTATTATCATTTACTATTTACCTGTTTGTTTGTTATTCAACTATACCAATGCATTTATTTATGTATTTTAATTGTTATTTACATTGTTATAGTTTTAATTTATTATTAATATAATTTTTTTTTTTTTTTTTTTTTTTTTTTTTTTTTTTTGCATCCGACCTAGATATGGATCAAAAGGTCTCCTGTCGGCATGCTTTGCCTTTGTAATCCTTTGTAATATCCACACACACTATTCCTCTTCTTAATTGGTTCTCGTTTTTTCCTCCTAACATCCCCAACTTTCCTAACTTTTAGTATTAAGCTTTCTATTTCAGGAAGGTTTTACTTATATATAAATCGTGATTCCATTATTTTTGTTTAATGTATGATTTTTGTGTGGTTGATTTCTTCCTATTACTCTCTTTTGGATAGTATGCTATTTCCTATAGCTATATTTCATCGAGTTTTTTAGTATTCAAGCCCTTGGAATAAATTATTTACTTTGTTTCCATATCTGAAATAAACATGATCATGTTTCTTCAACCACATATTTACACACACACACACACACACACACACACACACACACACACACACACACACACACACACACACACACACACACACACACACACACACACACACACACACACACGTGTGTATATGTGTGTGTGTATGTGTGTGTGTGTGTGTGTGTGTGTGTGTGTGTGTGTGTGTGTGTGTGTGTGTGTGTGTGTGTGTGTGTGTGTGTGTGTGTGTGTGTATTCACCTTGATCTTTGGATCACGTGATAGACTCGTGATCGACAGCTATTTCCCTCCCTGAAGAGAGCTCAGAGCTCGTATGACCAATCTATGGGTAATGCTGTGACCTTACACGCACACACACACACCCAACTCCCCTCCCACGAGAGTTGGAGTAACGGTTCGAAGCGCAACGATACTGAAATTATTTCAGGCCTGGGTAGGATTCGAACCCGGACCGCCGTAGTGACAGTCAGGGACTCTACTAACCGCGCCACCGAGTCGTGTGTGTGTGTGTGTGTGTGTGTGTGTGTGTGTGTGTGTGTGTGTGTGTGTGTGTGTGTGTGTGTGTGTGTGTGTGTGTGTGTGTGTGTGTGTGTGTGTGTGTACATATACCCATGGTTTGACGCAGTGATATAGTGGATAGGCTTGAACATTTTAATGACTACAAAAGCTATGTCGATAGACAGGAAATATCTGCAGGTCCACCCATATCGAACAGGTTTTGTAAAAGATGGAATAAAGAATAACTCGCACATAGTCGCAGGACCCACTGGTAACTGGCACGTTCCTGATGGTGAACAGGGAAATTCATAATAGATATATGGGGTACCGTCATAATGAAATCGTGGACCATTGGGTATCGTACAGATATATAGGACTCCATCAAATATAATGAATAAGGTGACATCAGATAAATATCTCACCGGAAATCAGTTGGTAGGGAGGTGAGATAACTACCAAAATTCCTTTATAACAAAATTGAATTGCACAACCAAAAGAAAAACGGGCGTTTCTGTTGGTTATCCTTTCCTAAAGGCCCAACCACATTGCTTTGCGTGCTTACGGGCCGTGTGCCACCAAACGTGAGTAAGCACTGTCAACTCGTAAGCAGATCCAAGTCTTTGACACTAAACAGCATGAAGAAAATGAAGATCTCTTCTTAAAATGTATGAACCCTCTCAAACGACCACAGGCTGGAGAGTTTAATGGAACAACTAGGCAACATCAAATGGGACATCGTGTGACTGAGCGAAGTCTAAAGAGAGAAAGAAAAGCTGATATTATTTACAAGATGGTTATCAGCTATTCTACTAAAGAAGCAAGGAAAAAGAAAGAGGTAGTGGAGAGGGATTCTAAAAAAAAAAAAAAAAAAAAAAAAAAAAAAAAAAAAAAAAAAAAAAAAAAAAAAAAAAAAAAAAAAAAAAAAAAAAAAAAAAAAAGAAACTGCTGGTAACGTAGTCAAATTCAGTAGTTTATCAGACATGTTAGCTTAGATTGTGATTAGACTGTGTAAAAGTTACATTCTAAAAATAGTTTAGGTTTATGCATAAACTTCACAGAGCTCAGACGATAAAATTGAATCCTTCTATGATGAGTTCTGTCAGGTAATGGATCAAGAAAAAATAAATACATGTTGGTAATAGGAAACTAATGCTATAGTGGGGAAGAAGATGAGAGATGAGTCGGGCATTGGGAAGTATTGAGTATGTGAAAGTAATGACAGGGGCGAGATGTTGGTCAATTTTGCAGAGAACTACATCATAAGGATAATGAATACTTTCTTCCAAAAGCGTGTAGGTCGTAAATGAACGTGGAGAAGTCCAACTGGAACAACAAAGAACGAATTAGACTTCATATTAGGAGATGAGAGCAATAGTGTCAATAATGTTACATTCATAAATAAAATCAACATAAGTAATGACCACAGAATGGTAAGATGCACAGCTAAATCCAATTTCAGAGCCAAGAGAAACAAATCAGTTAAAAAAAAAAAAGCCTTGAGAAGGTTAAGGGTAATAATAAGAATTTTCAATTAGAAACTAAAAACAGATTCGAAGCTCTAAGAATTAACGATGGACAACGTCTAAGATATGAACCTGAACATAGTAAATATCATTAGAGAATCTGCAGAGATAGTAGGAAGTACAAAAGGTATTAGAGAAAACAAATACTCTAAACTTGCAAATGACCTAATTAAAAGAGGAAGGACTATACAGATTAAAACCAGGAGAGACAAAATAGAAAAAGTAGTACTAAACAAGCTTATCAACAATAGGCAGAGATCAGAGGAAAGAAAGAGAATCATGGATGAAATAGATGAAACTTTTCGGAAAGGTAAAAGTGCAACGAAGACCAAACGCAGACATGCTTTAGGAAGACAGCAAATGATAAGCTTGAAAGATAAAAATGGAGAGATCTTCAAATGCAGAAACAGAACGTTAAAAAGAGTAGAAGAATTTTACCAAGAACTTTACTCGTCGAAGACCGTAGTTGGGTCAATAAATTCATCTGCAGAAGTTAGTAGTGCACCAGATATTACAAAAGTATAATAAGAAACATGCTGTATTTTTTTTCGCACCCAGCCAGTGGAAACTGTACCCGTCAGCGAATAGCTGGCGGTGAAATGTACCTACCGGCGGAACGCTGGTGGCGAATCGTCGGGGGCAAATAGTCCAACCCCCGAATGGAGAGATCAATGATGGGAATAACGCTAAGAGACCGAAAGAGAGTAAGTTGGGTATTAGAGAAGACTTGAGTGAAAGATATTGTGGAGGCGGTAAAAGAATGGAAGTGGAAATGGACGCCGCGAAACGAAAAACATGGAAGAGGGAGACCAGACAGAAGGTGGAGAGACGAGATTGAGAAGTTTGCAGGAGTGACATGGTAATGGTTGATGTGGTTGTGTGAATCATGGAATGCTATGAAGGAGGCCTTTGTTTAGCAGTGGACTCAGGATGGCTGATTTGATTGATTCATATCTATACAAACATACATACATATATATATATATATATATATATATATATATATATATATATATATATATTACACACAGGAACCCACAGTCGGGGTAAGGCCATATTAGTGTTCAAGTCCCACTGCGGTTTCAGGAGGAAAATAGTCGAATCAGCATTAATTGAGGAATGCCCTAATATTAATATTTCTAAAGGGCAGTGGACACCTGACATAATCTCACGCGCAGCAGTAGGCAAGTTGGTGCGGACGCTACATCCTCCCCTCTCCTCACCTCCTCCCTCCTCCGCCACCCCAGTTTGCCCCGCGCCTGAGTGAGGTCAACTGTCCACATCTCTTCTTACTGTAGTTTATAAGTCCCCTCTGTTCTCTATCTTATGTACTTTCCTGAAGAGGGCTACAGTTGATAGCCGAAATATAGGATTTTTCTTTATTCGAAGTTTATTCTTTCTCCGACTGTGGGTTCCTGTGTGTAATTTACAAATGTGCTACTACATTTCTGTTTAGAAATATATATATATATATTGAGACATTCTGACAGGTTGACGTAAGCGGAGTAGGAAATCACAGGAGTCTTAGTCTTGAGTTTATTCCTGACCAGTTTTGCACACCTGTGGGATCCTTCCGAGGATCTACATTGGCTTGTTTTGGAAAAGTAGAGCCATAGAGATCTATGAGAGGATATTACGATTGTTAACGCAACTGGGATACTACTTTCTTGATCCTTGGTATCTCTTTTCCAGGCGTCATGACTTTTATGTCTCTGATGGGATCCACCGTACTCAGAGTCAAA
Organism: Oratosquilla oratoria; assembly: GCF_046742065.1. Taxonomy (NCBI): domain Eukaryota; kingdom Metazoa; phylum Arthropoda; class Malacostraca; order Stomatopoda; family Squillidae; genus Oratosquilla; species Oratosquilla oratoria. The sequence goes on from NC_134802.1 coordinate 27,111,887, forward strand.
ATTTTTCTTATAAACCTGATTGTGGAAGTTTGTAATGAACTAGTTCTTTTTTTTTGGGGGGGTACAAACTCATAGGGGAAGGGAAATAGAATGTAGTAGGGGAAACAGAGTAGGGCATAGCAATAATTTAGAGCAATATGTCAGTGTGGAACAAAATATAATTTTAGAATATAATGTCAATGAAGGACAAAATATTACAATGGGATGTAATAATAGTCGAGGACAAAATGAGTCAAAAAGAAAAAATCACGAGTTTTTAAAAACCAATTACTTTAATGTTCATAGTATTAGGAACAAATTCTAAGAAATCCAGGCGTATGTCAAAAGCGAAAATATCAATATGATAGGAATAACCGAGACATGGTTAACTGGTGGAGAGTTTGAAACTGAATTTAATACTGCAATATCTAAACCCTTTCATCAGGATAGAAACCACAAGGAAGGTGGGGGTTTTCTAGCCTCCATTCTCTTGGCAGAAATCCATCATATTCGGAGATGTCCCAAAAGAATGGAAGCTAGCTGACGTTACTCCCATATTCAAAAAAGGCGAGAAAATGAAATCAAATAACTACAGGCTCATAAGTTTGATTTCAATCATAGGAAAAATGAAGGAAACTATCATCGGAGATGCTATCGAACATAATTTAGAATTGACTGTTTGATAAATGATAGCCAGCATGGATTCAGACGGAAACGTTCTTGTGTGACTAACTTGCTCGAATTCTACAACGCAGTCATCTCGAATTATGACAAAAAATACATGTAGCTTTAATATATCTAGACTTTGGAAAAGCTTTTGATACCGTCCCCTACGAAAGGCTAGTTACTAAATAAGCTTCACACGGAGTAAGTGGTAGCTTATTAAGTTGGACTAGAAATTGATTGAATGATCGAAAACAGAGAGTTGTTTTAAATGGTAAACTTCTAGATGGGAAAATGTTACGAGTGGAGTTCCTCAGGGTTCCGTTCTTGGGCCACCCCTCTTCATAGTGTATATAAATGATATAGACCACGTACTAAAATCTATTATCTCCAAATTTGCAGATGATACAAAACTGTGCGGAATGGCAAATGATCATTTAGATCAATTAGATATTCAAGAAAACTTAGATAAATTACAGCAATGGTTTAAAAAATGACTAATGAAATTTAACACAAGTAAATGCAAGGTTATGCACATAGGTAAAAATAACATTAATTACGATTACAAGTTATTTGAAAATTCGTTAACAAAATTGGATAATGAAAAGGATTAAGGCGTAATTATCAATAACGATCTCAAATCATCTAAGAGTGTATTTCAGCCTCTGGGAAAGTAAAAATGATTTTAGGACTGATTGTGCGATCTTTTGACTTTAAAAGTCTATCTCTCATTAACAAGCTATATAAATCGTTACAAAGGCGGAGCATGCCGACAGGAGACCTTTTGGTCCATATCTAGGTCGGATGCGAAAAAAAGCATAATATTAATATAATATTAAATAAAAACTATAATAATGTAAATAACAAATAAGATAAATAAATGCATATGTATAGTTAAATAATAAACAAACAGGTAAATAGTAAATAATAATAAATTAACATATAACTAATAATAAATGAAAATCAGACAGACAAATGATAACAAAACAAACAAAAATAATATAAAATAAATTATAATCATTACAGCATCTTGCTTAGGTGTTTATCTAAATGATTCTTAAAGCTTCGAACTGAACTACATTGCACTACCTGTGCAGGAAGTATATTCCATTCATTAACTACACGGTTGGCAAAGTTGTTTCTACCTACTTCCAAATTGAATCTATTTCCGGACAGTTTGAGACCATTGTTTCTTGTCTGATTCTCATTCAATGTGAAAATTTAGATTATTCCGTTTCGGTAAGGTCACCGAATCTCATTAAAGGCATTGAGAGACTGAAAAAAATACAACGGCGAGCCACAAAACTGATTCCAAATATCAAAAATAAATCATACGAAAATCGACTAAAACATATGAATCTGTTTCCCTAAAAAAGCGTAGGCAAAGATGTGACCTGATACATGTTTTTAAGATTCTAAAGGGAACTGACATCAAAAGTGACAAAATTTTCACACTGAAGGAAAATGAGACAAGGAATAAGGGTCTCAAACTGTCAGGAAAGAGATTTAATTTGGAAGTGGGTAGAAACAACTTTGCCAACCGTGTAATCAATGAATGGAAAAAACTTCCTGCAGAGGCAGTGCAATGTAGTTCGATTCAAAGCTTTAAGATTCGTTTAGATAAACACCTAAACAAGATGCTGTAATGTCTGACATATATTTGATATTATCTTTTTATTTCCTTATTATTATTTGTCTGTTTATTATTTGCTTGTTTTTCATTTTTTAATTGTGTCATTTTATTATTTACTATTTACCTGTTCACTTATAATTCAACAATATGAATTTATTTGTCTTATTTATTATTATCTATATTATTATCATTTTATTCTTTTTATTTGTCGTTATTATATTTTTTCG
>NC_134802.1:27124388-27126888 GCF_046742065.1 Oratosquilla oratoria
TCACTGAAACAGCCACTATCTATTCTGCTGGCTCGATCTATTTCGTTTTTGGGGTCCACTGGTGAGGACATAGCTTGAAAAAGGGAAATAAAAAAAGAATGATAATAGCGGATTCAGAGGGTGTTGCCAGTCTAAGAAAAAAAAATAATAAACAAATGAATAAATGGATAAATAAATAAATAGATGAATAGATAAATAAATAAATTAATTAATAGGCAAATAAATAAATGAAATTGAATAACTATATATATATATATATATATATATATATATATACATATATATGTATATATATATATATATATGTATATATGTATACTGATGTTGCATCTGATGTACAGGCCTCTCAACGAAGAACACATGCTCTGGTGAACACAGAAAACACTAACTATAGATCATTCAGATTGATAAGTTACAGAAGAAGTCTTGTTGAAGATCATAATATGCGATGAAGTATTAAATCAGAAGATGATATGTAAGATCCGACTTTTATAGTCATCATTGTCAACTACTAAAAAAGAAATACGATTTTGGGGTTGTCGAAAGTCAGTTTCTTTACAATGGTAGCAATAGCTTTTCGAAATGTATCATTACAGCCATTACCTGAGATTTATTGGTCATACATACTAATTGTGATGGATGTCCACTTGAGAATCGTAAAAGTTATGTTCTACAGTTGTCTTCGTAGTTGGTCGACTATGGGAAGCGAGAGAAGAAAAGACGATGATTGTGAAATTATTATGGAATAATCTCGTACTTTTTCTTGATTGCTATAGGTTCATCATTTAGTTAGATCTAAGAATATCTTTGACATATAGTGCTTACATATTCATTTAATTTTTATATAATATTATTGATACGTTCCAATTAAAAAAACGTTTTTTAAGTGACTACCTAAATTCATTTCTAGATTCTATCTTCAAGTGAACTTTTTTTACACTCTCTTTGCATTTACCTATTCATTTATCTATATACTTATTTATATGACTGTTTATTTTTAACGTTATATATTTAATTTATCTATAAATATGTTTAGTTATTAATTCATTTATTTGTTTGCTTATTTATTTGTTTATTTATTATTTTTATTCATTTACTCATTTGTTTATTTATTTTGTTAATCATTTTTTTTTGTTTATTCGCTCATTTATTCATTTATAATATATTTATTAATTTGTTTATTTATCAGCGGGATAAAAAAAGGGGAATCCTTCATTTTTTCTATATACTGAGAATTCTACCTAAATAAAAATTCTGTATGGAGTTACAATTACCCTATAATTTTGAAAGTCATGACTTGAATCGTTTAAAATCTCCTTGCAATAAGAAATATCCCTAACAAAATAGTATAATCAATATGAGATACATATCTTTAATTAATGTTTTATGGTACTAAAACCTGCATTTTGTTGTGCTGAATTGGTGCAATTCTAAGCCATATTTCTTGTGATTTGAAACTAATGGATTATTTCACTATCGATTACTCTAAAGTCAGTTTTTACTTTACCTAGGTTGTACCGATTTTGTAGGATAATGTGAAAATAGTTCATACAATTATTGAATCATTGTGAAAACATTTGCTTTGCTCCTCACCGAAGAAATATTGTTATTCATTCGGCTTAACGTAAGATTTTAATTTTGCTGATGAGCGATATTTTGTTTTTGATTTTTGCTTTTATCTTATTTCATTCTATTTTTAAGTCTACTTAATTTATAAATATACATATATCTATATTTGTATATATATATGTATATATATATGATATATATATATATATATATACATATATATATACATATATATGAGTGGATGGGTGGTGAGATAAACACAGGGAACCGTTTAGGGATTTATTCTGACGTTTCGTCCTTACCAGGACTTCTTCAGAGTACATGCACATTCAAATCATTCACCCCCTAAATACCCGCCGAATCTATCCGCGTTCCACCATGATCGACCTGACCTCTCGTCCTCCTACGCTCTGCTTCGCGAAGTACCAAGCGGCTCGCCGTCTTTGTTAATTTAATAAACCCATCGCGGTGGTTGTTGTTTGGATGGGAAGCGATGTAAGCTGCTTCAGTTATTTTCCTTCTTTTCTTATGAAGTCCTTTCTGCAGCACCTCTACTTTGTTCCAGTCTGGTAAGTGGCCGTGAGTATCTACATGAACCACTAGCGAGTTTGATACTCGGTGTGCCTTGATGTCATTCCTGTGCTCAATTGTCCGTTTCTTAATACCTCGGCTGGTTTCCCCGTAGGAGCTCACAGGACAGTTTCCACACGGTATCTTGTAGACGACACTGTTTTCTTCCCCGTTGGCCACGACTTTATTCTGGTTCTTAACAATGTCTCCTATTTTCGTTCCCTGTGTTTATCTCACCACCCATCCACTCATCTGTCTTACATATTTCATACATATACATATATATATATATATATACATATATACATATATATAAATACATATATATATACATATATATGCATATATATACATATATATA
>NC_134802.1:27131888-27146888 GCF_046742065.1 Oratosquilla oratoria
AATGTGATAAATACTATATTGGTCAAACAGGAAAAGAGTTATGTAAACAGTTTACTACCAAAATATTTTTAGCAGTTCGTACAGGGAAGAAGAAAAACGTATTAAAGACATCGTCTTTAGTAACTGCAAACCAGTGGAAGACAGCCATGTCTTACGTATGGTGATTTGTTATAAGAACCCCCGCACTTGCTCCTTAGTGCTGAAAAATGATTTGTCTGGCAAGTCTGGGATTCTGTCAAAAACCAATGTGGTGTACAGATTCAAATGTAATTATGGATACTGCGACCTCTACAAATGTGCATACATTGGGTTTACGACCTGAAGTCTCAGCCGTCGCCTAACGCTCCACCTCCCACAGGGAGCAATTAAAAATAATTTTCAGCACCAGCATCAATCTTTCCTTGATAGAGCAACCATTGTTAGCAACACTGAAGTAGTTACTCAGTGTAATGATATAAGAGAATTATGGATGCTAGAGGCTAAGTATATCAGAGAATAGGCTCCTAGGATTAATATACAATCTAATATGATTACGGCCATTCCCTTGTTCAATAGCTCATCAAGACATGTGAGAAATAATCCCACCAATGGTGGGATTATGTCCACCCCTCTTGCATCGCCTACTGCCCCGACCCCCCTACTCCTTCCCCTCCCTCTCCCTCTCCCCTCCCTCTCCCTCTCCCCTCCCTCTCCCCCTCCCCCTCCCTCTCCCCTCCCTCTCCCCCTCCCCCTCCCTCTCCCCTTCCCCCTCCTTTTCCCCTTCCCCCTCCCCTCCTCTAAGGCGATCTACTAGGGTCAGGTCATCAAGCCACACATCACTGTAAGTCTTTCCATGTATATGGAAAGATGTCGCCCTGTTCAGTCCATAAAAATGTAGTTGTTCTGTGTTCTGTGTAATTGTGTTGAGATAAATGTAATTATTTTGAAAATGACTCTTTGAAGTCGAAACGTCGAATTTGTTATTAAAATGGATAACTTTGGACATGGTTTTCGATCACCCTCCCAAAGTCAGAACTACAAAGAGGAAAATTGAAAAATATTAGGAAGAAGGTAAATAATTGTGACAATGCTGCGGTGTTTAAGTCAGTGTGTATCAAGGAGAACCTGCGCCCTAAGTATACGATATGTATATATATACATATATATATATATATATATATACATACACACACACACACACACATATATATATATATATATATATATATATATGTGTGTGTGTGTGTGTGTGTGTGTGTGTGTGTGTGTGTGTGTGTGTGTGTGTGTGTGTGTGTGTGTGTGTGTGTGTGTGTGTTTGTGTGTGTGTTTATCAAGAATCCTACTGCATTAGATCATTCTTTGTCCTTACCTCTATAGTAGAACAGGTGGTGACTATATTTTGTTTGTATCAGGTTTTCGTCCGCTCTTCGGACTTCGCTCAGTCCTACGATGTTCCACTTGATATTGTCTAGTTCATCTATTAAACTCTCCAGCCTGTAGTTTTCTGAAAGAGTTCTTACGATCTTTGTATAGATCATAATTTTTATCATGCTGTTTAATGTCCAAGACTTGGATCTGCTTGGACAGTGGGTACTGTTATGCCTTCCGCAAGGTTATAAGGAAATATGTCTAGGAGGGGTTCGTACTTTGTGGCCTTGATGTGGTTAAGGCAAATCCAAACGGAAGTTAACATAAATAACTAATTTAATTTATAACAAAGTCAACAAAACAAATATAATAACTTTACAACAACAAAATTAATCAAATACAATTAATTCCTCAACCTAAACCGAAACCAAGTCATGAGATTACAGTTACGTGGGTACACAACAGATTTAGAGCGAAAGCGATGGGGAGGGAAGTTACGCCTCGATAGCCAAACGAAAATTGTCCGCTTAGAAGCCGGCGGAATATAATATATATATAGTGTTGGCAAGGACGGGAGGAAGGAGAAGGATGAGCCGGACAGAACTAGTTTAAGTCTGTCGGACGAGTAATGAGTAGAAACGACCACACGGATACAAGCAATTCACAGTACATACATAATTGTCCAACAAGTACAGAGTATTATACATATACAGACATTTTAAATACATGGAGGATGGTGGGCCATCACAGTACTCACATTCGGTGGCACAATACGCGTAAGTACACAAAGCAATGTGGTTGAACCCTTATGAGATGATTCAACATGAACTCCCGTTTTTGTTTTGGTTGTACTATTCATAGTTGTTATGAAGAGATTCTGGCAGTAATCTCATCTTCCTGCCAACTAGTTTCTGATGAGATATTCTCTGGTGTCGCCTTATTATATACATTGAAGCCCTGTATATCTATTGGGTGCCCAGTGCTCCAAGCCGTCATTATGACGGTACCCCAATTATCTATGAGGAATTTCTCTGTTTGCCATAAGGGACGTAACAGTTAATAAACGGAGAGGATGCTGGTAACGTAGTCAAGTTCGTTAGTTTTCCAGACAATCTAAAAACAGTTCAGGTTTATGCACCAACTTTACAGAGTCCAGACAACGAAATTGAGTCGTTCTTTGATGATTTAAGTCAGGTAATGGACCAAGAAAAAAGTAAGTACACGTCGGTAATAGGCAACTTTAATCCTAAAGTGGGGAAGATGGGAAATGAGTCGTGCATTGGGAAGTTTAGAGTAGTTGAAAGAAATGACAGAGGCAAGATGTTAATCAATTTTGCAGAAAACTATAGCTTGGAGATAATGATTTTTTTTCCCAAAAGATTATATACTGTTAATCGACCTGAAGAAGTCCAAATGGAACAACAAAGAACGAACTAGATTTCATATTAGGAGATAAGAGCAAGAGCGTTAGTAATGTTACAGTCGTAAATTCAACATAGGTAGTGACCGTAGGTTGCACAGTTTAATTCAATATCAGAGCCGAGAGAAATAAACTAGTTTTAAGAAAGAAAATAAGCCTTGCAAAGGTTAAAGCTAATAAGAAAAGATTTCAGTTAAAAATGAAAAATAGATTCGTAGCTCTAAAAACTAATGAGGACACCGTCGAAGATATGATTTTCAATTTAGTGAATATCATTAGGGAATCAGCAGAGAAATTAGGAAGTACAAAAAGTATAAGAGAAAACAAATACTCAAAATCTACGAATAATCTTGTTAAAACAACAAAGACCATACAGATTAAAAGCAGTATATACGAAATAGAAGGAGTAAAACTAAAGCTTATCAACAAAAGGCAGAGATTAGAGAAAACAAAGAGAAACATGGATGAAATTGAGGAAACTATTCGGAAAGGTAAAAATATTAAAGTGGTCGAGCGCAGATATGCTTTAGGAAGACAGTAGGTTATATGTTTAAAGAAGAGAATTGGAGAACTCATTAAATACAGAGACAGAATGGTAAAAAAAAAGTAGAAGAATTTTACCAAGAGTTTTACTCGTCTAAGACCGTAGTTGAGTTAGTAAGTTTATTTGTAGACATTAGTTATACCAGAGAATACAAATAAAGAAGTAGAGTTTGCTCTAAAAATATGAAACGAGGAAAAGCACCTGGTGAAGGTGTCATATTGATAGATCTGTTGAAAGACGCAGGGAAAGAAGCTCACATTAAGTTAGCTCAGTGCTTACGTCAAGAAAATGTTCCTGAATCGTGGTGCAATGCTATAGTGATTTTGTTCCATAAAAAAGGAAATCAAAAGGACCTTAGTAACTATCGACCGATTAGCTTGCTATCAAATGTATATAAAGTATTCTCCAAGATTCTTACAAATAAACTAAGTCAAGTTTTAGACGGAAACCAACCGAGAGAACAGACAAGATTTAGGAACGGATATTTGCCTCTAGATCATTTGCAGGCGATGAACAAACTAATCGATAAAACGACAGAATACAATATACCTCTTTGTTTGGCTTTTATAAATTACGAGAAGTCCTCTGATTCGGTAGAACAAATAACAATACTAAACTCTCTACGCAAGCAGTGTTTAAACGAACAGATCGTAAGGTTTCTAGAAAAGATTTATGTGAAAGGTACCACTATAATTCGACTACTGAGAAATGCAGAAAAGATGAAGATCAAGAAAGAAGTATGGCAAGGTGATACAATTTCACGCAAATTATTTACATCTTGCTTGAAAGAGATTTTCAGAAAGTTGAATTGGGAAAAGAAATACTTGAAGATTAATGCCAAATATTTGAGCCACCTAAGAATTACGGATGACATAATTCTTATTTCAGAAAGACCAGAAGACTTGCAAGATATGCTGAGTGATGAAGAAGAAGGAAAGTTTCAAAGTAGGTTTAAAAATGAATAATAATAAAACCAAGTTAATCTTCAACACAAAATTTCAAAGTAAAAAAATTACAATCGATGGAGAGAGTCATGAAGAAGTTGAAAAGTATAATTATTTAGGTCAGATGGTGAAAATGACTAAAGATCATGATAATGAAATAAAAAGACGTATTACAATTGGTTGGAAAGTGTATGGTAAGTATGATAAAATCTTGAGAGGCTCTCTACCTATATGTTTGAAACGTAAAGTTAACAATCATTGCATTCTGCCAGCAATAATCTACGGATAGACTTAGAAACTGACGAAGGCGATGAAGAAAAAGCTAAGAATTGTACAGGGGAGAATGGAAAGATCAGTGATGGGAATAACATTGAGAGACCGAAAGAGATCAAGTTGGGTGAGAGAAGAGACTAGAGTGGAAGATATTGTGGAGGCAGTAAAAGAGAGGAAATGGAATTGAAGAGGTTAGTGCGAACGACTGATGAGCGAAGGAGCAAATGTTTTACTGAGTGGACGCCGCGAAATAGGAAGCGTGGAAGATGGAGACCAGACAGAACGGAGCGAGACGAGATTGAGAAGTTTCCAGGAGTGATGTGGCAGATGTTGGCGCGGTCATGGGAATTATGGAATGCTATGAAGGAGGCTTTTGTTCAGCATTGGACTCAGTATGGCTGATTTATATTAATGTATGTATGTATATATATATATATAATATATATATATATATATATATATATATATATATATATATGTGTGTGTGTGTGTGTCTGCGTTATATATATATGTATATATATATATATATATGTATATATATGTATACATACATTAATATAAATCACACACACACACACACACACACACACACACACACACACACACACACACACACACACACACACACACACACACACACACACATTCACACACACACATATATATATATACATATGTATACATATATATATATATAATATATGTGTGTGTGTGTGTGTGTGTGTGTGTGTGTGTGTGTGTGTGTGTGTGTGTGTGTGTGTGTGTGTGTGTGTGTATTGGTGTATTCCTGGAGGGACAAAACCTGACACCATGATATTTTATCCATATTTCTATTGAATTTTCCTTCCTGGCTTTCAGTTTTTCAGCTTTTAGAGCAATGCTTGAAATATCTGTTGGTAGTGATCATTCTTTTGATAATAGTTCTTAGAATACATTTTTTTTATAAAACTAATATATAAAAAATAAGTATGTTACATATAAAAAGCGTTCCTAATCAGTAAAAATTCTTTCAACCAATCTCCTCAATCTCAAGTCATCAAGTATTAAATCCTTAGAATATTAATTTTCTCTTTCTTTTATAATTTTCTTTATTCTCCAGGACTTCCGTATCTAGGAACTGAAAGTCGGCTTCATATTTTTTTCTTCTTCTTTTTTTGTCAATTTTTAAGTGAACTCCACGATCCGTAAGATCCTAGCAAACATTCGAACTCTGGTAGTGTGTGTGTGTGTGTGTGTGTGTGTATCTGTGTGTGTACGTGTGTGTGTGTGTGTGTGTGTGTGTGTGTGTGTGTGTGTGTGTGTGTGTGTGTGTGTGTGTGTGTGTGTGTGTGTGTGTGTGTGTGTGCCTGCCTATTTTTGGTGGACTACTTTGTATTTAAATACTCTGCGTTATTTTTCCAGTGTTAGTAAAGTTTGTAAAGATTTTACACTTTTATATAGTTGTATCTACCTCCATGGTTCTCACCACTTTCTTTTACTGATACCTTTAGTAACTACTGCAGTATGATATTATCCTTAATTCATAAACCATTTTTAATTGATTGAGGTTTAAGATATTCCGAGAAGAAGAATATATTTCTTAACCTCAACCATTATTGAGAAAGTAATAACTAATTGCATTCAAATACCATAAAAGGACCGAGTATGCTCTGTGACATTTCGCTCTCCCAACACAACACAGTCGAAAGCTGCACACAGTGCGCCGGAGTTGAACTTCGAGCTCTAAAGGGCTTCAAGAACTCAGCCATGTGGAGAAAGTTTGTCCTAACATTGTGATTGTTAATACGAAGGTAGTTACTCTATGCCTTCGTACTTCGTTGCTGCGTGTGCTGTTTTCTCCCTTGTTAGTCAGGCGTTATGTAAAGACATTATTCTGTACACCCCATTGTACTAAAATAACCATCACAATAATGTAAATTACTCCCTCAAACATGTATATAAACATAAAGACATTTTCTTTCACCAAGTTATAGCATAGTTTACCTAAGAGCAACGACAAAAAAAAAGAAGAAGCTAGACGTATATTTCAATAGTACAGCGCTGTGCAAAACTTTGGTTTAAAATGTTTATATAATGCTTGACTTAGTCACTACTAAAGATGGCTGGGTTCACAGATATGGAATAATATTGAGATCACTAAAGCTATAGGCATGGAAAGAAAGACGCAACTATTCCCCATTTTTTCTTTCTTTTCTTTTCTTTTTTGGCTTGGCAGAGGAGACAGAAATATAAGTCAAGATAGGTAGATCAGGGTTAATTACGTTTTCTATGGCTTCTCTTCACTGGAACAAAATCACCCAGAAGGAAAGAAATATAGATATAGAGTTCTCGCCTGCCACTACGTCCGTCCGGGTTCGACTCCCGCCCAGGGCTGAAATAATTTCAATATCGCTGCACTGTGGGGTTGTACTGCAACTCTCGTGGGCAGGGAGTTGGGTGTGTGTGTGCGTGTAAGGTCACATTATTACCCATACATCGGTCATACGAGTTCTGAGCTCTTATCCGGGATGTTAATAACTGTCGATCACGAGTCTAACACGTGATCCAAAACCATGGTGAATCACACACATACATACATACACATGCACACAAACACATCCACGCGCACACACACACGCGCACACACAGACACACACACACACACACGCGCGCGCGCACACAAACACACACACACACACACACACACAAGCAAACAAACGCACACATACACACACACATACGCACACATGCAAACACACAAAAACACGCATAGACACACACGCACACACATACATGAGTCCAGCACGTGATCCAAAGACCAAGGTGAATACACACACACGTACACACACACATACACACATAGGTCCAGTCTCGATGGTTCTTCTTCATTTCTATACCTAGTATTCTCTTTTATCCATTGCGTCATTGTATGTTCTATAATCATATCAAGTAGTACATTTCCCCATAGGACGTCTCCACCCTTCACTGTCATCTTTTTCCAGCAGATTTCTTTACAATTAAAGTCTCCCATTATAACTATTCTTCCTCCATCTTCCATTATCTTATTTAGTGTTATCCTTGTGTCTTCTAACATATTTTTGTGTTCTCTTCCCACGAAGCCGTTTTAGGAGGCACATAATTTACCACAAACTTCTTGCTCTTCCCATCCCTGTCCTCCACATCCGTCATAACCATCTCTATTCTTTCCATATGTGACATTCCTCACCTTTATATCCTTACTCAGAAACATAACTGCACCCCCTTGTTTTATCTCTCTCTTTCTAATCCAATAATTATATGCACCATATCCTACACTGTTGGGTGGTAGCGGACCTTTCAATTTTGTCTCTACAATTCCCATTATGTCCTGTTCTTTTTTCTTCCGGTAATCATTCAGTTTATTCAAGCCTGTTATTAAGCCATCTATATTTGTGTAGTGCACTTTTAATTTTCTGCTACCTCCATCCTGTTTTCTGTTTCCTTTCCGGTTGTCACTGCTATGAACCACTTCCTCACTTTCATATTCACTATTCTCCAATAAAATTTCTCTTTATCTGACTCTGTTCTGTTCTCGTTTTTTCTCTTAGCTTCCATTATTCTTGCTTTCTCATCCTCTCTTTCATCTTTATTCATTTTTCTTTTTATCCATAACTGTTTATATAGATAAATTTTTGCTAGTTTCCTTGTTTTTGATAAAACATTCTCTGCTGTTGTTTGTGATCTGAATTTAACCTTAATTGGTCTGGTCTTATCTGTATTGTATTTCCCTAGTCTATATATTTCTTCAGTTTCTTTCTTTGTTTCTTATTCATCTTCTTGAACTACTTCTCATATCATGTTTACTTTTCTTCTCCTTTACTCCTGTAGTCCTATTTGGATTATGCTTCTCTTCCATGCCTAATATAATTATACATGTATTCTTATCATCTAAGTATCTTCCTATATTCTCCTCCCTCATCACTTTAATAACTGTGACCTTAGTGTTTTCTTTCTTTTGTTTTACTATATCTCTAAATTAAATTTTGTTGTTCTCTTGGACTTTTCTCCAACCCTGTACCTCTTTTGCTGTGTTTTTTTTATTCTCTTTATTATTATTCTTTAATTCCTTATTCTCATCCATTACTTCTTTTAATTGTCTTTTTAATTCTTCTGTTTCTTTATTTAGGTTTTGGTTCTCCTTTAGTTCTTCCAATTTATCAACTCTTTGTGTAATCCATGTTCTTTCATTTTCTCTAGTTTTTCCTCTAGACTTGCTAATCAGGGGAAGTTGTCATCTCCCCCCTTATTAAATCCATGGAAATAATTATCTTCACCTTCCATTGCACTGCTCTTATCTATATTTCTATTTTTTACATTTTTACTAATCTCTTCAATTTCACCTCTATCATCTGCGCATCTTTTGTTGACATTTCTTCTGACTTCCGGGGCCCGTTCGTCCCCTTCCTCATTTCCTTCTATTTTCCTAAGTAATCCCTTCCCTGCTCCTTTTTCTTCCCCTTCTCTCTACACCACGAGCTTTTCCATTCCCTACTAACACAACACTGGTACTCCCTCGTCGTTGAAAACCACGAAATTTGAAGTTTTCCTGAAGCTCCAAACTTCGCTGTCACTTCGACTGTGTGTGTGTGTGTGTGTGTGTGTGTGTGTGTGTGTGTGTGTGTGTGTGTGTGTGTGTGTGTGTGTGTGTGTGTGTGTGCGTGTGTGTGTGTGTGTGATTCACCGTGGTCTTGGGTCCTGTGTTGGACTTTTGTGATTGACAGGTATTTCCCTCCCGGAAAAGAGCTAAGAACTCATTTATGACCGATCTCTGGGTAATGCTGTGACCTTACACTCACACACACACACAACTCCCCGTCCATGAGAGTTGGAGTAACAACTCGCATCGCAGCGATACTAAAGTTATTTCATCCGTGGGTGGGATTCGAACCCGGACCACCGTAGTGGCAGCCGGGAACTCTAACCACTACGGCACGAGGTGTGTATGTGTGCGTCAGTGTGTGTGTGTGTGTGTGTGTGTGTGTGTGTGTGTGTGTGTGTGTGTGTGTGTGTGTGTGTGTGTGTGTGTGTGTGTGTGTGTGTGTGTGTGTGTGTGTGGTGTGTTGGTTTGTGTGTTTTCTATCTCTTTCAGGCACGTGGTGCAAAGCCTTGGTACTTTTGCAATTTGACATCTGATGTAATCAAAATCATCAAATATATCTTCTGATGTCGTGTAATATAGATTTTATCTGCGCATTGTAGATCATTTATGAAAATATTATAATAACAGCGGAATATATATTTTAATAGCTTTAATATATCGTGGTATATATTATAGATGTGTGTATATATGTATATATATATATATATATACATATATATATATATATATATATATATATACATATACACTACGGTAAATATAACAAAAGAAAAAATTAAAAGGTGTATAGACAAACTCAAAGTTAATAAAACACCAGGGCCTGATGGTTGGCATCCAAGAATCTTAAAGGAAATGAAAAATGAGATTGTTGTTCCATTAGAAATTATTTTCAAGAAATCCATCATATCCGGAGATGTCCCAAGAGAATGGAGGCTAGCTAACGTTACTTCCATATTCAAAAAATGTGACAAAAAGAAACCAAATAACTATAGGCCTATAAGTTTGACTTCAATCGTAGGAAAAATAATGGAAACTATCATCAGAGATGCTATCGAACATCTTTTAGAAAGTAACCGTTTGATAAATGATAGCCAGTATGGTTTCAGACGGAAACGTTCTTGCGTGACTAACTTACTCGAATTCTACAATACAGTTATCTCGAATTATGACAAAAGAAACAATATAGATTTAATATATCTAGACTTTGCTAAAGCTTTTGATACCGTCCCACACGAAAGACTACCTACTAAATTAGCTTTGCATGGAATAAGTGGTAGCCTATTAGGTTGGACTAGTAATTGGTTGAATGGTCGAAAACAGAGAGTTGTTTTAAATGGAAAAACTTCAGGATGGAAAAGTGTTGCAAGTGGAGTTCCTCAGGGTTCCGTTCTTGGGCCACTTCTATTCATAGTATATATAAATTATATAGACCATGGACTAAAATCTACTGTTTCCAAATTTGCTGATGATACAAAACTGTGCGGAGTGGCAAATGATCACCCAAACCAATTAGATATTCAAGAAGATTTAGATAAATTACAGCAATGGTCTGAAAAGTGGCTAATGAAATTTAACACAAGTAAATGTAAGGTAATGCACATAGGTAAAAATAACAGTAAGTACGATTACAAGTTATTTGGAAATTCGTTAACAAAAGTGGATAGTGAAAAAGATCTCGGCGTAATTATCAGTAACGACCTCAAATCATCCAAGCAGTGTATTTCAGCCTCTGAGAAAGCAAATAAGATTCTGGGACTGATTGCGCGATCTTTTGATTTCAAAAGTCCATCACTCATTAACAAGCTATATAAATCGTTAGTTCGTCCACATTTGGAATATGCTGTTTCCGTATGGTCACCGAATCTCATTAAAGACATTGACAGACTGGAAAAAGTACAACGGCGAGCCACAAAACTGATTCCAAGTATCAAAAATAAATCATACGAAAATCGACTTAAGCACATGAATCTGTTTTCCCTAAAAGAGTGTAGACTCAGAGGTGACTTGATACAGGTCTTTAAGATTTTAAAGGGAATTGACAACATCAAAAGTGACCAAATTTTTACATTGAATGAGAATCAGACAAGAAACATTGGTCTCAAACTGTCCGGAAATAGATTCAATTTGGAAGTAGGTAGAAACAACTTTGCCAACCGTGTAGTTAATGAATGGAATAAACTTCCTGCACAGGTAGTACCATGTAGTTCAGTTTGAAGCTTTAAGAATCATTTAGATAAATACCTAAGTAAGATGCTCTAATGATTATAATTTATCTTATATTATTTTTTTTTCATCATTTGTCTGTCTGATTTTCATTTATTATTAGTTATATGTCAATTTATTATTATTTACTATTTACCTGTTTGTTTATTATTTAACTATACCTATGCATTTATTTATGTATTTTATTTGTTATTTACATTATTATAGTTTATATTTATTATTTTATTATTAATATGATTTTTTTTCGCATCCGACCTAGATATGGATCAAAAGGTCTCCTGTCGGCCTTTGTAATCCTTTGTAATATACATATATATATACATATATATATATATATATATATATATATATATATATATACATATATATATATATATATATATATATATATATATATATATATATAATATATATATACATTTGTACCAGGCATGCAATAAGTAGCTCTAGCAAATAACTAAGAGGCAAATCTAGTGCTTATTTAGTTATTCCCTTGGTTGTGCGCTGGTGGCGTAATCGTAACCGTGCTGATCTCGTAATTGCTTGGTGGTGGGCTCGAATTCCGCACTCCTCTCCGATTCCCAGTAGTGAATGTTACCTGTTCCAACAGTAGAAGTGCACAGGGCAAAAGTGAGTGCTTTGGACGCAGCTACGTGCTTCTATGCGTATGCTCCTCATCTACTTAACGTCTTGAGTTAGTTACAAAATCATGTGAAACTTAAAAGAATTCCTGTAATTTTATATATATATATATATATATATATATATATATATATATATATATATATATATATATATTTATATATATTTCAACGCAGAAATTCCTTGTGGTACTTCACCTCCATCAAAAGGTATATGATATTCTTTTGCATTTCCAACGAGTAGTCTCTAGTTGATGAAGCTGGCACGAAAGTGATTGAAGCTTTTGTTGCAAATTGTCAGGCTGGGGACTGAATTCCGTGCGTTGGTTTAGACTGGAGTGAAATATTGCCATATCATGTTACTTCTCTTGTTGGGTTTTGTAAAGAAAGCTAAAACTAAGTGATCGTGTTGTAAACTAACCATTACTAAATTAGTCCTACTAGTTGGAAATAGAATATTTCAAGAACAGACAAACAATTATAGAAAGAGAAAGATGACATAGAAAGAGAGAGAAAGAAGGAAGAAAGAAAGCGAGAACGAAAGAGCGAAGTAATATATATATATATATATATATATATATATATATATATATATATATATATATATATATATATATATATATATATATATCCATTTCGGTGGATTGGCCAAAACATCTTATAAAAGGTAATACGGAATATGATTTATAATACACTAGAACTATTTTATCATAAGAAATAGAGATGATCACATTTTCTAATATTAATTATAAAAGGAAGCACGGAATAGCATGCAAAGACCAAACCTCCCCCTGTATGAAATTCAAGTTCAGGAAAAAGGTGATGCTATTGTCGTCATATTTTCCAAATGAAAATACAGGAGGAAGCCAAAGTAGCTATGCGATTCTGACCAAATTTACTCGTTTTTCGTAAATTTCATTACACAAAAGAGATAAACAGACAAGACTTTCATAAGGGTAAATTGAAGGCGAATAGGACAGTTTGCCTTTTGGATATGGTTGGACAAAAGTGTACTCAAAGTTTTTCAAAATAGATTTGGGCTCATTTTCTGATTTGATAACCCGACTATGGGGATATGCATTGCCAACAGTTGAGATCAAATGCTCTTATAATTCACTTCATAGCTTCATAGTGTGTGAGTAATTTAGCTAAAATAAATGTAATCATTCCGATTTGACTAAGATATATATATATATATATATATATATATATATATATATATATATATATATATATATATATATATATATGTATGAGTGTCATTACCGTATGAGATAAAGATTACATTTAAATACAAAATTATACTAGTTTGAGTATGCTCAAAATGCAATAAATGGTTAAATAATGAAATAAACAAATATATGATATAGAATAATTAGTTCGTTGATGAACAGACTAATGATTTAAATCAATATATAAGTTAATAAACAAATGAATGAATACATACATGAGTGAATAAAGGAAGAAATAGATAAAAATAAATAAATGAATAAATAATTAGATAAATAGAGAAATAATATGAAATAATTAAATAAACAATAAATATAGAAATAATTGAATACATGAATGAATAAATGATAAACTAATTCGTTAAGAAAGAAATAGTACTAATAGTGCCACGAATAAAATCTAGTACCAACACATAACTGGCGTGTAAAAAACAAAGGTTACGGTAATAGTATATTGCACTCCAGTTTTATCAAACGTGGAAGAAAACTCGAGCACCATTTCAAATTCAAGTTTTAACTTCGTTGAATTGGGAACTGGATTTCATAAAATATTTCAAAATATACACCAAAATATAGGTTGACATATGAATGCATTTTTAAGAGAACTATTAGGAGGCCTCACCTTTTGGCTCTATCCTGTATCCAGAAGTCACCTTTACCATCTGTTCTAAAAATTTGGAGAAAAAACAAAAAGTAAATGGTTAGAAGCTAGCCTACAAATACATATATTGTGTGGAAGATGTATGTGAACAGAAAATCACAAAGAGAGGAACAGATGAAAAAGTGAAGTAATGAGTAGATGAATAGATGAATAGATGAACAAATGAACAGGTGAATAAATATAAAGATGAAGTTATAAACAAGTGGACAAATAAACGGGTGAACATATGAAAAAGTAAAAAATCAAATGATGCGTGGACAAACAGGTGAACAGATGAACAAAGAAAAAGAGGAACAATTGATTATATGAACAGTAGAACAGGTAAATAAATATACATGTACATATACAGTACATATATATATATACATATACATATATACATATACATATACATATACATATACATACACATGTATATATATATACTTATATACATAAACATACAGATGTCTACGGTTAAAATATGAAAAAAGCAGAGATAATAGCGGTAGTATGAAGCACCGATTAGATACTGAACATTGTTTCGTACCCTATGAGAATTTTCACTGCTGTGCAATTGCAGCCGCATATAGACCGCACTGAACGTAATCAAGGCTAATAACGTTTCACTGTTACACAGTCAATAGGTGGTAATAATGTTTATTGAATATTTTGTTTCGTGCCCACTGTCCAGTTGGTGTTTTATACCTTTTTTGTGTAAAAGATTTGAACAGGGTTTATGAACCATTACGACTGTCGTGTTGATTTGTAGAACGAGTTGAATTTGATAATAACATTATTTGTTCTATGACCATTGTTAATAAACTTCGGTGGGTGAGAAGCAATTGTTCAGGATATGACTCTGTTGGGATATTCAATGCTTTGGGAAGTAGAGTGTAACTAGTTTGATGTACTGGTTTACAATATTTCAACCTAGCTCTTAGGACATACACACACACACACACACACACACACACACACACACACACACACACACACACACACACAAATATATATATATATATATATATATATATATATATATATATATATATAATAGCGACATCAATCAGACAATTTTTATGAACGTCGCGCAGAGGATTCGAACCTACTGCTCTGAA
>NC_134802.1:27161888-27164388 GCF_046742065.1 Oratosquilla oratoria
AGTCCTATAGAAAAAAATTATTTCATTAGATTTCTCTATTTTATAACAACTTTGATAATAGTTCATTAGAATTCAGATTAACTTACTTATATAGTTTTTATGTAATTCTTATTCTTATCCTTATAAAAAAAATGGAAAACATTAATAAAATAACGATCGCCCATTAATAGAATATATGTATTAACCCTGTGATTGTATTTAACTGATGCCCTATTTCTGAGTATTGTATTCCTATAGTTTGTGTTGATATATTTGCTGTTACCAATGTTTTTTTCGTTTTATTCATGATAGTTTCAACTGGAACTTTTGATTGACTTTTTGTATGCCAACGTAACAAGGACAAGTAACTTAGATGTGTATTATGATTTTTGTGTATTGCCTTTTTTCTGCTAATTTGTTTTAATGCTGTGGACATTTTGTGAACTGGTGTCCTACTTGCTGACAAATATTTAAGGAAAGTAACGATTACTTGAAAGATCTTTTCCAGGGTGGCACACATGCCCCTTTATATTGATTCTATTTTCTATCTCTGTATATCCCTAACTAAGATCCCCTGACCAGGTTTTGAAACTTATGTCGACGATTCCAACGTTTATTTTCTTCTAAACAATAATTCCTGGACTCCAGCTCCTCACAGATATACTATATACAGTATATATATATATATATATATATACATATATATATATATATATATATATATGTGTATATATGTATGTATGTGTGTGTGTGTGTGTGTGTGTGTGTGTGTGTGTGTGTGTGTGCAGGTGTGTGCAGGTGTTTATGCTGATTTCTTTTCAATATAATTTACACATTTTGTTAGTATTTACATGCCTACACTCCTACATCCTAATGGGGATACAGCGCAATGGAAACATGCAATACACCCCTATGCATATGTAAATACATTAATCTGCGCAAATGAAATCAATTGGTATGCATGAGAGCGTCTGC
Source organism: Oratosquilla oratoria (assembly GCF_046742065.1). Classification (NCBI taxonomy): domain Eukaryota; kingdom Metazoa; phylum Arthropoda; class Malacostraca; order Stomatopoda; family Squillidae; genus Oratosquilla; species Oratosquilla oratoria. Next base: position 27,162,843 of record NC_134802.1, read on the forward strand.
CTAGGGTTATCAGACACCATAAAAGTGATAATGATAAAATAATATTTATCGTTATTGGATTTACAACTGAGCAAGATTCTAACCACAAAAGTTATAGTCCCTTTCCCTTCCCTTTACCGTCCAACCTCTACTCAATCGGCTGTGTAAACACGCAGTCAAACACAGCCGACCGCTCCTTTACTCTCTGTCTGTCTCTCTCTCTCTTTCTATCTGCCTCTCTCTCTCTCTCTCTCTCTCTCTCTCTCTCTCTCTCTCTCTCTCTCTCTCTCTCTCTCTCTCTCTCTCTCTCTCTCTCTCTCTCTCTCTCTCTCTCTCTCTCTCTTTCTGTCTTTCTCTGACGCATACGTATGCACACGCTCCCACACACACACTACATGCAACATATACAAAGACACACACATGCATACAAGCACACACACACACACACACACACACACACACACACACACACACACACACACACACACACACACACACACACACACACACACACACACACACACACACACACACACACATGCACATATATAGGTCCACAACCCCCTTTGTACACGTACTCAATCTCTCTCACTTGTTCTCTCTCCATTTTTCCCTCCCTATTTCCTCCTCTCCCTGCTGTCTTCTCTCTTTTCATTCTTTCTGTTTTATTTCTTTCTCCCTCTTTCCATTCTTTTTAGTCTACTATATTCCACAGATTCCACTTGCGTTAAAAAACTACAAAAGAAGATTCATAGTACAGTAGCCATACAAAATTGTGTTGAAATACTTTGATGCTTATTGTAGCATGAAAACCCTTGCAAGACGATGAGCAAAGGATGCCAGAAGCTCTTGGGCCCACGAAGTTTGACTCTAGTTCTCCAACGACACCTACATTTTCAACACATGATTGAAAAAGAGAATTTGATCCTGTTAAGTTTAATGCCAATTGTTTGCTCTAAGATTTCTAGTGTCCTTGATATCTCAACATCGGTTAAGTCTCAATCAGAAACTGGTAAGCCTTTAAATCATGCAAGGGCTATCCTGTATGAGCAAAATAATTTATGGGAATAATATACTTCAAAAGAATATGTGACTTAGCATCCGTTAAGTCTGAAATAGAAAGCTACAAACTTCTATATATAACATGACATATCCTATATGAGTAAAAATATATTTAAACGATATACATCAGAAGAAAATGTACTAGGCAGTTGATCACGAACTGATTTATTTGTTGGTCAAAAGACAAATTCTAGAAACCTGTTGTTTAGATTTGTCAGGCCCTGAAACTATGATCTAAACAATTTTTCATGGAAGAGAATAGAAGACTCTTTCATTTAATCAGAGGAAATTATCATTTCAATGGCGTCATAATTCCAATGATTTTGGAAACATTACAGAACATGTTGTGTATGAACCAGGAATATTTCTTTTCTCATTATTTTGGGCACTGGACAGAGCAATTCTCATGTAATGAGTTCGTTAATTAATTTTTTTCTTGTTATTTTCTGCGCCTGTTTTATATTTGTGTGATGTTTATTAGTGAAATGAAAAAGCTTTTAATTTA
>NC_134802.1:27169388-27174388 GCF_046742065.1 Oratosquilla oratoria
CTATTGTAAGTAACGGTCCCCATCAGCCCATGTATAGTGTTAATTTGTGTGAATTTGCGCATTTATTGATATTTGCTTCTATATTTGTATAATTGGTTAGATTTACATGTTGTTTTCTATATTTCTGTACGTCATTATTATCTATGTTACAGAATTTCCTGAAGATGTCTCTTTGTTAGACGAAACGTTGAAATAAATGAATCATTTTGGCAACTTGGTCTATGCCCACCCTCTAAATGGCAGAATATTGGTTAGAAAACTGGAGAATACTCACAAGAAGATCAACAACCTCACTAACGCTGTCGATATATATATGTATATATATGTATATCATATATATATATATATATATATATCATATATATATATCATATATATATATATATATATATCATATATATATATATAAAGTGCGTGTGTGTGTGTGTGTGTGTATGTGTGTGCATATGTAAAATGAGAATAGCATAAAGATTTGCCAGAATAATATTTCCGGATATAGATAAAGACGCTGGTGTTGTCTAGGATACAAAGTCTCTTTAATTTACCCGTGTTTATTTTTCCAAGAAAATAAACAAACTGGGAAGTTTGGCTGAAGGGAATGAGGTGAAAACATCTTACCGTCAAGATACTTTCAAGCCGTCATAATTAATATTAAGAATAAACTAATATTCGTTAAATCAAAACCGAATTTGGCAGCTAATATAAACACAAGGTACACACACACACACACACACACACACACACACACACACACACACACACACACACACACACACACACACACACACACACACACACACACACACACACACACACACACATATTCATACCTACCTACCTACATACATACATACATACATACATGCATACATACATACATACATACATACATACATACATACATACATCCATGCACACACATATTTTGGTTATATGTATAGCGAGGAAAGAGAGGATAATAATTACACTGATTGACAACCACTAATATAATCTTTTAATTTAATGGAATTACATTACTTTTTCACCATTTTGCATTTGTAATTGACCTTATATTGTTGTTGTTATTGTTGTTGATGATGACGACGACGACGACGACGATGATTATTATTTTGACGACGACGACGACGATTATTATTTTGACGACGACGACGACGATTATTATTTTGACGATGTCGACGACGATTATTATTTTGACGACGACGACGACGATTATTATTTTGACGGCTACGACGACAACGATTATTATTTTGACGACGACGACGACAACGATTATTATTTTGACGACGACGACGATGATTATTTTAACGACGACAGAGGGGGGGTTGTGTCAGCAGAGATGTAGATGGCGATGAAGATGACGATGAAAATGAATATGACCATAACTCTGGGAAATTAATAGAACAATATTGAAAGTTGATCAGTTATCACGATTTTATGGCATTTGTTATGGCTGTGATTGAATTTGTATATGTCTGTGGTATTTGTGTTGATATTGATACTGGTGATGGTAATAGTAATATCAGTAATGATGAGCATGTTCAGCTGTGATAGTGTAATAGTGCTGAAGACAACATATGAAGGGAGTCATGTTATTGATCACTCAAAAATTACCTTTATTTTTTATCGTTTCAGTCATTTTTTACAAAATGATATATCTGAGTAAATAGGCAAGTAGAGCATATGTATACGTCTCATATACATGTGAGTATATCACTCAGTCATATAACCCACTCACCTCCACTCACTCCCACACACACCCGCCGGACCAACCTACCCGACGTGCAGGCGCCGAGACATCCTGTCCATCTCGCTGACCTAAGCAGCTTCTACCATCCGCGCGACCAGGCGACATGCACACACATACACGAACACACGCGATCAATCAGGTAACCACACAGTACTAAAACACGATATTACGTATACTGACGACCCTCCCCTGGATATATATATATTTTAGCTGTTAGACTAAATTATATAATGTAACTCCAAGATAAAAATAAGAAGTGACGAACTAAATCTCGCTCGCATAAACTCTTAAGTTTATACGAGCGTGGGACCTCATAAGTCCTAGTTTCCGGCCTTCTTAAGGGAATGCAGAGAGCTCGGACGGGAGTCGGTCCGATGATACGTACCAAGGAATAATAGAGTGCATTGTGATATAGAACCAGGAGGTGATTGACTTAGTGTAGAACCATAGAAGAAATTGTGAACCAATAAAGGAAAGGAACCATAGTGATGTTTCATGAAGCCGCCTTACAAACAGTGTAATGTATCTACCAGAAACCAGAGGGGATACACATAGATCAATAGAAATAGTATGAAATCCTTTAATGGGTATGTATGTTTTATACAAAAAAGAATCTTTCGAGGGTTAGAGATCAGTGTTCTATTTTAAGGTAGAGTAGAACCTCGGTTAACGAACTTAATCCGTTCCGTGACTCTGCGATGCAAACGCGCCAAAGCACTTCTGAGCCGGTGGGATTGTGTGTATAGGCGTATGTTTATGTTCGCACCACACAGTATTGTTCGTAAATTGAAACAAATTGTTCACAAAACTTGTTCGTCAACCAATTTGTTCGTTAAATGAGGCGTTCTTTATCTGAGGTTCAACGGTACATAATAATATTGTTAGTTCATTCCTTTCATTTAAAAACTTCACGAAGTACTTAACATATTCTATTAGTAGCATTACCAAAAGTATTTTATTCAGCTTAGGAGGACAACAAACTGGGTTGGCATAATCTCGATTAACTCTCCATTTTACAGTCCAATATTTAGAGAGACTTTAATATCACCCCTATCCGTGAGTTAACACCTTGACGTGGTGGATAGGCTTGAGAATCTTAATGATTACAAAAGTTATGAGATAGAGAGGAAATCTATGCAGGGTCACCTATATCGAACAGGTTTTGTAAGAAAGATCAGACAAAGAGCAGTTCACACACACACACACACAGTCGTAGGACCCACTGGTAATTGGAACGTCCCTGATGGAGAACAGGGAAAATCCTCATAGATATATGGGGAACCGTCGCAATGACGGCGTGGACCATTGGGCACCCTATAGATATAGGGCTTCGCCGAATATAATGAATAAGGTTACACCAGGAAAAAATATCTCACCAGAAACCAATTGGCACGGAGGTGAAATTACTGCCAAAAAAGCAACCATGAACAGTACAGCCAAAACAAAACCGGGCGTTCCTGTTGGATCATCGTCTCCTAAATGTCCAACCGCATTGCCTCGTGTGCTTACAGGCAGTGTGCCACCGAATAATATCACCACTATGGACCAGAGTCACGTGGTATTCTTTTATGATTAGAAACTATTCTCCTCTTCAAAAGGATTACGCCTTATAACCTCTGACATCTCTTGTAACTGCTACCCTCTTTAAATTTCTCTCTTATACCACATCGATGACTCCACCTCATCGACATTACATTGTCTTCAAGGAAAATAACTCTTATTATCAGTGACCGAATTGACAATGGTGACATAAGCTAAATATTCGGATCTGGTGACGTCATCGGAAGTTCACTGCTTTTGCATTGGCTTAGTTGTGGGTTCGAATCTAACAAAGCTCTTCGATTTCTAGCAACGGCTGTGACTATCTACCCCCCTCCTCCCCGCAAGTCCCTAAAGCGCATAGGGCAAAGGTGACGGCTTCGGCCGCAGCTATGCGCCACCTGGCCCAGACTTCTCATTTTCTCCTTCTTAGAGGGTCTCTCTCTCTCTCTCTCTCTCTCTCTCTCTCTCTCTCTCTCTCTCTCTAAAAAAAAAAAAAAAAAGGGGGGGTTCTGAATTTCCTGTTCTGGTTAGTCTTTTCTGTGTGATAATCCAAATATTTTTTGGTGATTATGATGTGACGCCAAAGAGGCTCTAGGGCAGTGGATCTCAGCGGGTGATCCATGACCATCGACTGGTCCAACGTCCATGAAGACTTTTTCATTTGTTTATTTATCTATTTTAGATAATTGTTTTATGTTATATGTTTATTTGCTTATTCATTTGTTTATTTAGTGTCCACTAGACGTTCACTGCACTTGGCATTGAACTGAAGATGCGTGCATATATTTTCTAATTTGTTGAAAATGGGCTACGATGAATGTTATTTGTCTACTATTATATTATATATAAATTCTCATTTCGTTTATAAAAAAAATTCAAATCAAAATGTTATCTACCATCCTTTATATAATTTCTCATTTTGTTTATAACGATACGTTTCTAATCAAAATGTTTGCTATCTTCCATTCTTAACTACCAATGTAGTAAAGAAGAGATAAGGAGATATTCTAAGATACTGCATTTGACATGCGCAGTTCGTCAGTGGCCTTAGCAAAGCAATAAACAATAGATTCTAAGTAAACAGCAGCAGAGTCTTTTGTAAACTCATAGTGAATAAAATCGTCTGGCAGTAGTTAGAATAAGACACACACACACACACACACACACACATATATATATATATATATATATATATATATATATATATATATATATATATATATATGAGTGGTAGGGTGGTGAGTTTAAACGCCAAGAATCCGTTGAAGTTTTATTTCTGACGTTTCGTCCAACTAGGACTTCTTCAGAGTGTACACAAATAGAACAATGACAACTTATATACCCGCACAGCTCACCCCGTTCCCCCTCGGTCAATGCTGCTGCCATCTCTCTTTCGTCTTGCCTCATGGATGATTAGTCCGCTTGCTATCCTCGCCAGCTTGACGAAACCGTCCCGATGGTTGCTGCATGGGAGTGAGGTAATGTATGCTGCCTCAATTGTCCTCCTTTCCTTTCTATCGAGTCCAGTATGGAGCACCTCTGTTTTTTCCCAATCCGGCAAGTGGCCAAATTTGTCGATGTGTACCACTAAAGAGTTAGACGTCCGGTGGGCTTTGATGTCATTTTTGTGCTCAGTTGTCCGCTTGTGAATTCCTCTGCTAGTTTCGCCATAGTAACTAGCGGGGCAGGTTTTACAAGGAATTCTATAAAT
>NC_134802.1:27176888-27184388 GCF_046742065.1 Oratosquilla oratoria
ACACACAGTCTACTACTACTACTACTACTACTACTACTACTACTACTACTACTACTACTACTACTACTACTACTACTACTACTACTACTACTACTACTACTTCTACTATTTTTCTTTTCTTTTCTTTGATTTCATTTTATTATTATCATTATTGTTATTATTATTTTTTTTAATAACGACCTCCTTCTCTGTGGAACACTGTGGTGAAAAAATCAGGGTCTGTCCCCCACAGACAAAGTTCATTAGCCCCTCTCTCGCCAATGACTATTGTTGACTACCCTTTTATATTTCGTATTATTTCATTATAATGAAGTTTAATACAGAAGTTCATTTACCCTACTTTCTACCATAATCTGCAATCTGCTCAAAATCAAGGTTATACACATGTGTTGATTTGGGCGGTGGGGACCTGGTATATCTCAAGCATAGCAGGGCTGATCTTAAGAGAGAGAATGACAGTCTACATCGCATCCACGAAACAATGCTGCTTTTTAGTTGTTGTTTCTTTACTATCAACATCTTCGCCAGACGAGCATAGAATGTCTTTGCCCTGGGACTCATCCCAACTGAAGTCGTAAAGGTTATAGGAGTGAATGAGCCCTGGTCCACATTTTGTATACGCTCTTCGTACATCCTGATTTTCTCATTCTCGTTCCAGGAGTGAGACGCCTCAATAGCAATGTTTTTGTAACGGGCCCATCGGATCAAATATACGCATGTCAAAGAAAGCCAATTGTACCCGTGGCCAGAAACCTCTTGCGCTGACATCCACTCGTGATTCATTTTAGGTCAGCGTTTCTCAGTCAGTGTTCCCCGGAACCCTAAGGTTCCGCAAAAGGTCCCTTAGGGTTCCGCGAGAACAATGCTGTAATGATTATCATTTATTTTATATTATCTGTTTTTGTTTTGTTATTTGTCTGTTTGATTCTCATTGATTATTTATATGTCAATTTATTATTATTTAGTATTTGCCCGTTTGTTTATTATTTAACTATACCTATGCATTTATTTGTGTATTTTATTTGTTATTTAAATTATTATAGTTTTTATTTATTCATTTATTATTATGATTTTTTCGCATCCGACCTAGCTATGGACCAAAAGGTCTCCTGTCGGCATGCTCCGCCTTTGTAATCCTTTGTAAGTGAGATAAGCTAATGCACTTTTGATATTTTATTTAATTATATATACGTAATATAATTAAACACGCACGACATATTCTTGGTTATTGTAATAATTTAATATAGACATCATCCTAACCTATTATTACGGTGAAAATAGAATGAGAAAGATACGGTGTATATATATATATATATATATATATATATATATATATATATTTTTTTTTTGCGCAGGGGTTCCTTGAGACATGCAATTTACTTTAAAGGTTACGCAGTGGTAAGAAAGTTGAGAAACACTGTCTTAGGAGCTAGACGTGTGGTGCCTAAAGTTCTTCCCTCCTAGTGGGAGTAATGTTGGTTCAATGGTCACATCCTTGCATACCTTCCGAAGCATTTGGGTAGAGAGACCCCTTACCTCGTCATGTCTCATGCTGATGGATCCACCGTACTTGCATATGATCGCATGGGTTGGACTAAACTATGCACCACAAGAGCATATGTTTGGCAGCCTTTCCAACGGTCATCCGTACCTCAAGGCAATGTCTCCGTGAATTCTCTTTTGAATAGGTTGAATCCCTTTCCCCTGATTGGTAGTGCTGTCAGCCAATTGGACGCCCCATCTTCCCGTGCCATTGTTATTTATTTATTTTTTCATACAACTTGATAGCCGAGCTAAAAGTGCGCTAATCTTCTTCTGTCTCTCTTCGCTTTCCTTTGATATGTTTCTTCTGATTTCTCTGATTTCCTCCACATTAGTCTCCTTCTGTTGGTCTTGTGACACGATGTTGTTTGTCAGGAAGGACGTGAGTTCCAGGGAGTTACGGTGTTCTATGTTGGCAAGGTTTAGAGGGTTGGAGATGCCTAACCCTTCCATTTTTGGTGAAAGTTCAATAAGTTTTCTTTCGTCATTGTTTATTATCTTTCCGTTGGTGACGGCAGGAATTAGCTCGTTTTTTATAGTATCTTAAAGTCGATGTTCGGTACCGTCCTTAAGATGTAGATCCACTTATGTTTAACACCATATATGAATGCGGCATATGCCGCATGCGGTTCAGTCATTGCAGAGTTTGCTAGTAGCCTAACTTTTGCAACCCATTTGTTAATTTTGTTTTCGATATATTGCTTTTAATTGATTCAGAGCCAATTACAGCACCGAGATGTCTTTCTTTCTCTTTTGTTACCTTCAATTCTCTATTTTCAAAGAGGATTTTGGCATTGTCAAAGTAGTCTGGTTTCAGTATGAGGACAGACTTCTTTGCATTCGAGATATAACCCAAGTCTGAACCGTGTTCCAACACCAGATCCTACCACTTTTTTAAGTCTGATACTTTCCCTGTCCTGTGATATTATCTGCATATGCAACCTATTTAACCTTGGTATCTTCATATTGTATCCTCTACTGGAGGTTCATAAGGACAAGCGCGTACCGGGTCTCCCTGAGTGGTGCTTTCTGAGGAATTGATGATCTCTACTTTTGTCTCTTTCTTCTCAACTCTGTTGGTCACAAGTAGCTTTGCTGATTTTCTGTGTGTTCTCCATGTACTTGGCCAAAACTGGGCATTTGATTTTTATATTTTGTACAGTAGCCTCTCTATTTAAGTTGTTGAGGACGTTGGATGCATAGACAAATAAGATTGCTTTGCAGTCTGGTTCCTCAGATATCTTCCTCATAGCGTGAATTGCCGCTTCGCAACCTGCCTGTTACCAGCCACTTCTAGCACTTCGTCCTTCACGATTACCATGATGGCTTTTCCTATTATACTTCTCAACACTATTATTACTACTACTACTACTACTACTACTACTACTACTACTACTACTACTACTACTACTACTACTACTACTACTACTACTACTACTACTACTACTATTACTACTACTACTACTACTACTATTTTTTTTTTTTATATATATACGACCTTCATCCTCGTGGAACTGTGTGGTGGAAGCAGCAGGATCTGTCTCCCACAGACACAGTTCATTGGCCCCTTCTCCCGCCAATGACTGTACTACTATTATTACTACTACTGCTGGTGCTTCTGCTACTGCTATTACACTGTTTCCCAGTTCATTGGCTCCAGTACCACCAATGATTGATCGACAGCCCACTTTTCTCTTCCATATTTAATACATTTTTTTTACTTCTCTGACTTTCTATTGCAGTCTGATCAAACTTGAGATTCCATATTTCCGAACTCACATCTGCAAGCCGAGCGTTTAGAATGTTCTTCGTCATCCTTGAAGTTGTGAATGTCTTTTACTACTGCTACTACTATAATTACTCCTAGTATTATTGATGTTGTCATTTCTTCTTCATATAAATTTTGTTTATATAAAAACATCCTCCATCTTAGTGGACCTGTGTAGTGAAAGACACAATCTGTCTGTGGACGACAACCCTTTCATTGCCTCATATAATTTTTCAGTTATCCTACTTTCTATTACAGTTTGCTAAAAAGCGAGGTTTTGTATGCATGCTGGTCTAGGATGTGGAAACTCGTACCTCTCAGACATAGGAAAGCTGACCTTAGGATGAAGAATAAGAGTCTACATCTCATCCACGCCACAATATTGGTCTTTGGTTTTTGTTGTTTTTTCCTCCATGACCTCTACCAGTCAAACGTAAAATGTCTTTGCCCTTGGACCCATCCCACCTGAAGTCGTGAATGCTCTCGTAGTGAATGAGTCCTGATCCACATTCTATACACATTCCTCGTGCATCCTGATATTTCAGTTTTCATTTTGGAAGTGTACCACCTCAACAGTTAGGTCTCTATAAGGAGCCATTGGGTCATTCGTATGTCAAAGAAGGCCGATTTTCCTCGTATCCAGAAATCTCTTTTACTGACGTCTACTCGCGGTTCAACTGATGTGTTTCAGGTGTGGTACCTGAAATTCTTGCCTCGTAGGGGAAGTAACGTTTGTTCGACTATCAAATCCACGCAAATCTCACGAAACATTTCGGCCGTGAATCCCTTATCATGTCTCATGCAAATAGATTTATCTTGCTTGTATATCATCGCGTAGTTTTCATTGAACTGTGTACCACAGGAGCGTCTATTATGTAGCCCATCTGATATCCATCAGTATAACACGCCAATGGTGTTTGTGGATTATTTTTTTTTTATATTGAAGCCCTCCTGATCGGTAGTGCTGTAACCTAGTTATACGCCCCTTTTTTCTGTGCCATTGCTCTTCTCCTTTCCATTGGATAGTGTATCTAATGAAGTCTGAAGCTCCTCTATCTGCCTCGTTGCCTTGCTCTTTGAGATATTTCTTCATATTTCTTTGATTCCATTCTACTACTACTACTACTACTACTACAACTACTACTACTACTACTACTACTACTACTACTACTACTACTACTACTACTAATACTGCTGCAGCTACTACTAGTACTACTACAAATTCTACTACTACTACTACTACTACTACTACTACTACTACTACTACTACTACTACTACTACTACTACTACTACTACTACTACTACTTCTCTTGTTGCTGCTGCTACTACTACTGCTACTGCCACTCTATTTTTTTTTTCTCCTTTTTCTTTTTCTCTTTATAAGCGACCTCCATCCTCGTGGAACTATATGGTGAAAGCACTCAGGAGCTGTCTCCCACAGGCACAGTTCATTAGCCCCGGTCATGCCATTGAAAGTGGTCGACTAGCCTTTTATATACCATATTATTCAAATTTAAGGAACGCTAATACAAAAGTAAATTTATCTAATTTCTACTACAACCTGCACAAAATCAATACTACTACTACTACTTCTGTTACAATAACTACTACTATACTACTACTATACTACTACTATACTATTATATACTACTATAGTACTACTACTATACTACTACTATACTATTATATACTACTATAGTACTACTACTATACTACTACTATAGTACTACTACTATACTACTACTATATTACTACTACTACTACTACTACTACTTTTATAAATTAAAAAATACGACCTCCATCCTATTGGAACTGTGTGGTGGAAGCAGCAGGGTCTGTCTTCCACAGACACAGTTCATTGGCCCCTTTCCCGCCAATGACTGTGGTCGACGACCCTTTTATTTGTCTATTTATTTATTTATTTTTAATAATGCCTAGTACAAAAGTTCATTTATCCTACTGTCAACCACCGTCTGCTCAAAATCCAGGTTTTGTATATGTGTTGATTTGGGCGGTGGGGACCTGTTACCTCTCAGGCGTAGGAGGGCTGATCTTAGGAGTGAGAATGATAGTCTACATCTCATCCATGAAACAATGCTGCTTTTTGGTTGTTGTTTCTTTTCAGCCATTACCTCAGCCAGCCGAGCGTAGAATGCCTTTGCTCTAGGACCCATCCCACCTGAAGTCGTAAAGGTTATAGGAGTGAATGAGCCCTGGTCTACATTCTGTATGCGCTCCTCGTACATCCTGATCTTCTCATGCTCGTTCCGAGAGTGGGATGCCTCAATAGTTAGGTTGCTGTAACAGGGGGCCATCGGATCAAATATTCGCATGTCAAAGAAAGCCAATTGTCCCCGTGTCCAGAAACCTCTTGCGCTGACATCCACTCTTGCTTCATCTGATGTGTTGGACGTGCGGTATCTGAAGTTCTCCCCTCCTAGTGGGAGTAATGTTGGTTCGATAGTCACATCCATTGACACCTCCTGAAGCATTTGGGCAGTGAGATATATTACCTCATCGTGTCGCATGCAAATGAATCCACATTGCTTGCATATCATTGCATGGTCTGGAGTAAATTGTACACCACAGGAGCATCTGTTAGGCAGCCCTCCTAATGGCCATCCATACCTCAGGGCAATGGCATCCGTGAATTCTCTTTTGTTTAGGGTGAATCCCTTTGCCCTGATTGGTAGTGCTGTCAGCCAATTGGACGCCCAAACCTCCTGCGCCATTGTTATCTTTCTTTTTATATAATTCGATAGCCGAGCTAGAAGTGCTTGAAGTTCCTCCTTCTGCCTCTCCTCCCTTCCCTTTGAAAGGTTTCTTCTAATTTCCCTAACCTCCTCCATGATAGTCTCCTTCCGTTGATCTTGTGACACGATGTTGTTTGTCAATGAGGACGTGAGTTTCATGGAGTTCCGGTGTTCTGTGTCGGCAAGGTTTAGCGGGTTGGAAATACCTAGCCCTCCCAATCTAGGTGGAAGTTCCATAATTTTTCTTTCCTCTTCGTTTATTGTCCGTCCGTTGGTGATGGCCGGTATTAGCTCGTTTCTGATGGTTTCCTCAAGGGGTCGTAGTAGGTCGGTGATGTTCGGTACCGTCCTTAATATGTAGTTCCACTTATGTTTCACACCATATATGAATGCGGCATATGCCGCCTGCGGTTCGGTCTTTGCAAAGTTGGCTAGAATCCTAACTTCCGCCACCCATTCGTTAACTTTCTTTTCAACATATTGCTTTTTAAATTATTCTTAGCCGATCGCTGCACCGAGATGTCTTTCCCCCTCCTTAGTTACCTTCACTTCACTGTTCTCAAAGAGGATTCTGGCATTGTTAAAGTACTCTGGCTTCACTATGAGGACAGATTTCTTTGCATTCGGAATGTAACCTAAGCCCGGGCCGTGTGCCAACACCAGATCCCACCACTTTTTTGGGTCAGCTACTTTTCCTGCGCCCGTGAGATCATCTGCATATGCTACCTGTTTGACCCCGGTGTCCTCATATTGTATCTTCTGCTGCAGGTGCATAAGACCGAGCGCATACATTGCCATGGCCACCGGGTCTCCCTGAGTGGTGCCTTCCGCTGATTTGATGATCTCCACTTTCGTTTCTTTCTTCTCCGCCCTGCTGGTGACAAATAGGTTTGCAGGTTCTCTGTATGTGTTCTCCACATACTTGGTCAATACTGGGCATTTAATTTTGATGTTGTGTATGGTAGCCTCTCTATTTAAGTTGTTGAATGCGTTTGATGCATCGACTAATAGGACTGCTTCGCAGTCTGGTTCCTCGAATATTTTTCTCATGGCGTGGACTGCAGCCTCGGAACCCGCCTGTTGCCCTGCGCACACCTGCAGGTTGCCAGCCGCTTCCCGCACCTCATCCTTCGCGACTTCCATAATTGCTTTTCCTATTATTCTTCTTAGCACCTCGCCTATACCAATCGGGCGACAGCCAGGTTTCTTATCTAGCGGGATAAGTCTACACGCTGTGTATGCCTCCAGGTGCTGACAGTCTTCAGACGCCAGTTTCTTCGCCAAACCAGCGAAGTACTACTACTACTACTACTACTACTACTACTACTACTACTACTACTACTACTACTACTACTACTACTACTACCACCACCACCATCATCACCCCTACTAATAGTAGTAAAGAATAGATTATTCACTTGCTAAGTTATATATTA
>NC_134802.1:27194388-27196888 GCF_046742065.1 Oratosquilla oratoria
TAATAAAAAAGATGTTTTGGAAAGAGAGTAAGAGAGGAAGGGGAGGCAAACCAAGGAGAGAAGAAAAGGTAAAAGGTGATAATGGAAGAGAAGGCAGTAAGAGGAAGATGGGCAGAGTATTTTAGGGAATTGCTAACTGTGAAGGAGTATAGGGAAAGAACGGTAGTTGCAGTGGGAAATGCTACTAAAAAAATGAACGTGATGGATGAGGAAAATGTAGGAGAAATAAAGAAGGATGAAGCGAAGGCAGTTGTTAAGATGATGAGAGTAGGTAAGGCACCTGGTCTGGATGAATGTCATGGAGAATGCCTGAAAAAAAGGAAGTACAGTGATGGTGGACTGGCTGGTGAGGTTATTTAATGTTTGTTTATGAGAGAGTAGAGTGCCGGAGGACTGGAGGAGTGCCTGTATAGTTTCACTTTACAAAGGAAAAGGGGATAAGTGTGAGTGTAGTAGTTTCAGAGGGATTAGCTTCTTAAATGTAGTTGGGAAGGCTTATGGGAGAAAATGGTTTGGATAAGTGATACCATTTTGAGCAGAGTAAATGGCTATGTTATGTCGTTTCATCAATGGTAAACCTATGAGAATACCAACTGGAAAATGAAAGTCAGCTACGTAGGTGGTAACTGGAATGGATGGGCACTGATCTTTGAAGGGAGTATTTACCGACGGCCTGGAATGGTACACGATCTACATTGCAAAGGTTGACGTCGGGGGTAGGGGGTCCAAAATGATGTCACATTTCCTTGCAGTGCGGAATTATGATGACTGGGGAACCCGTATCCAGAAATATTGTCACTTTGGTGTTACTAGAAGTTGCATTGAATATTAAGGAAGGGGAAGACACGTCTGAGATATCTAGGGTATATACAGGTAGGGTTGATGAGGGAACTTCCGGGTATGGAGTGACTGATCTTCATGTGCACTGAATCTTGGTGTTTGGTAGTCATAAAAGGGATATGTTATGTATATGTCTTATTGGAGGGTCGTCTAGGGAGTTTGGTCTGTGTTTCCTTCATGCTAACAGCACACGGTACCAATCACTCGTGTGGAGACATATTCCGTTATCATCGCAGTGCCGGTTTGGTTGTGGAGGTTGTCTGTAGTAACATGTGTTTGCAAGGTGTCCTGGTCTGTGACAGTATGCATAAACCAGTCATGCTCTTGATGGTGTTATGTGGTGTGGACCGTGTGACTTGAGCTATAGTGTGGGCGTGTACAATGACTGGCTCTGGATCTGGATGATTGCTTTGTCAGTATCTGAGAATTCCCTCGAGAATCCGCCTAGTGTAATACCTGATGTGAATGGAATAGTATCAGCTTTCTAAAGTGTGTCTGGGTGTAATTAGGATGGTAGTAAAAAATACGCAATGAGGGAGACTACGTGTTCTAATCAAACTTTGTCTTCTGAAACCCAATCAGAATTTTAGAGGCTCTTTCAATTCACCTTTAAAGGTTGAAGCCATTTTTACAGCTTTTTCTTTTGTGTGGTGTGGACCCTGATTTATGTCCTAGCCAATGAGTACAAGGGGAAAAAGGGGAAAAGTGATTCATTTGGGTCAAATGATACAAAAGAATTCTTAAAGTGCTCTACGAAATCATAATAAGACTTTGTTTCCTCAAAAAGATCAGACTGAATGACATCACCAGCTAATGTCTATTCCAGATGTCGCCTGTGAGGTTTCTACGTGTTATTTCTGATTCAACCTCGGAGAGGAAATTGTGTATAGGAATGTTTCTCCGTTAAATCTAGGTAATTATGTTTCATCTTTGACTACGGTGATAAGAGTATGTGTTATTATGGTATTTTGTGTGGCATGTGAATTACCCGAAGAGCTGTTAGCAGAAGGAGGGGACATATCTGGTGTTTTGCAATTTAGAGCAGAGCGGCTGCGTGTACAAGGCCCGTATATCGTGTCAGAAAAAGGTCTGGACTTCATAAAGAGAGAGAGAGAGAGAGCAGTTGCCTCACAGGTGATATTGAGAAAAGAAATCATATCTACTTATCAGGGATGATGTAGTAGTTTGGCTCTTGGGTTGAGAAACAGTAGGAAAGATTCGCTGTAAACAGTGGGAAGTGTAAGTATATACTTATGATGTGGTTTGAACTGGTGAGAAATACAAAAACTACATAAAATGAAGGGAGATATATGCATGAAAACACAAAAAGAAGAATAGGAACAGAGAATGTGTGAGAAAAATATGGGTGTACTCCGACTTTTCGTTGAAGTAGACAGCAAAGGTCGCTCACGTGCGCAGTCCTAGGCGATGAATGTGAAGGATTAGACGGAGGTAGTAGTCGGTGGTGAACACAAAGCTAGATACAGAAGTGGAGGAGGAGGTGGTGTTGCAGGCGAATACGACGACTGTTATAGTGTTGTGTGGTCCAAGACGCTGCTGGCTGTAGAGAAGACGGAGGAGGCAGGATGCCTGTACTTGTAGTCGCTAAGCAGGAAGTTGTATGTGCACGGGGCGTGCGGAAGGGAAACGGCTAGTGATT
>NC_134802.1:27201888-27204388 GCF_046742065.1 Oratosquilla oratoria
GCGCAATGTATAACTCTTCTTGTGGTGAATCACGAACGGTTTTATTCAGCTGAGGGTTCGAATACATAAGAACATAAGAATGAAGGAGACTGCAAGAGACCATAAAGCCTACACTAGGCTGCTCCGTATTCATCACCACCTGTCATCCCCATCCATAAAGTTGTCTAATCGTTTCTTAAAACAACTGATAGTTTCAGCGTTTACTACATGGTTACTAAGTTTATTCCATTTGTCGACCACCCTATTAGGTTTTGATCACTGAAGACATCACTAATCCTTAACTTAATTAAGTCGCCTGGTGACAGCCAGAATAGAGAAAATTATACAAACACGCCAAGGAATTAATCAATTTAGATTTTATTTTTTTAATTTTGGGGGTTTATAAAGGTGTCCTGTGAATATGATCGCACGGGATCAACTAGAAAAAGCACCAACAAGTTAGTGAAGATACATCTAGAGACAATCTAATATATAAAGAATATTATCCGTTAAATAAAGTCACCTTATAGCAAACAGAATAAACACTGTAATTCCACTGGACGATAGAATATTAGGACTAGATTGATCGCCTTTAGGTTCAAATATTTTGTCGTTTCTCATAACAAAGAATCTTAAGAAGGATGAAATGAAGACGACTAGAAGTCAAGTGCGACCTGATAGTCTATGCATAGACCACACCAGCCCAAACAATATATGCAGTATGCATCACTTGTGAGAAATATAGCAACATATTTGTAAATCACAACTAACACCACAGTCGGACGAAAGAAAGAGTTGAGTAAGCGAAACTATATATTTCGATTTCTAACTGCAATCCTCTTCAGTAGTACAAAGTGAAAGGAGGATGCTTTCTTAAATGAGGATTGCATTTAGCAATCGAAATGAAATATATAGTTTCACTTAACTCTTTCTTTCGTCCGACTGTGATGTTAGTTGTGATATATATGTATGTTTATATACATATACATATATGTATATTTGTGTATTTAGGTAGCAGGTTTTCCTGTAAATATATTTGATAGAAAATACAACTGTTTCATCTTACTGAGGTTTTCTATTCTTCTGATTGCAGACTTCTGTACATATTCTAACACTAAGAAACTACTTGCAAAAGACATAATAAAACACAGCGAAATGTTCTTTTATATTCACGTTTCGTACACATTGTATATTTTGGATATTTCCATTGTATATTTTCATGTGATGGATACAAAACTAAATAAGTGACATATATGACATAAAACATACAAATACATGAATACTACGTGTTAATACTATGTGTTAAAATTTTATGATGATGGTAAGGGGATTATGGTACCCGGAATGTATCATCCCACGGAATGGATCTCGACGATAGGATGATGTCAAACTTATGTTTGCAGGTTTAAGTTTGGATTTTCTTTTTAAATTAAAAAGGCTTCCAATATTTGGAAACGTTTTTGCTTTTGAGCTTGGCCTATTATTCTAATGTTGTCTTTCATCCTATCTCACGTCATATGAGTATTATGGCAAGTGGTGGAGTAAGATTTTTGCGCGCCATTCTGTAGGTGTAGAGGGATTCGTCTACTTAGTTAAGTGGTCATTTATCCTACGTATGGAGCGGGAATGGATGGAGCGGGAATGGAGGGAGCGGGAATGGATGCAAAATTACTCTTTTTACAAACATATTCATATAGAATATGGCTCCTCTGTAGGTACAGATATATATTACATTTCAATGGATGCCTTGTAGCGTAAAGGGTATCAACTTTCGTACTGAGACATAGTCCAGGATTAGTCGGTTTAGTGCACACACGTATCTTCAAGATAATTGAACTCTGCTGGACAAGAGCGTCTAAGAAAGGGAGTTTGTTATCCTGACTTGCTTCTATTGTAAAGTTCAGTCCGGAGATATCTTGTAATTTATTGTTTAAGAGGGCAACTGTTTCAACGTTATCAGTTTTGACGAAAATATCGTCGATTGTCCATAACACTTAAGACTGCTTTTTCAGCCATTCCCATATATATGACATATATATATATATATATATATATATATATATATATATATATGTATATTATATATATACGTTCAAATAGAATATATATAATATACATACATGCATACATATATATAAATTGTTGAGACATTCTGACAGGTTGACGTAAGCGGAGTAGGAAACACAGGAGTCTTAGTCTTGAATTTATTCCTGACTAGTTTCGCAGGTGTGCCTTGAAAAAGCACACCTGCGAAACTAGTCAGGAAAAAACTCAAGACTAAGACTCCTGTGTTTCCTACTCCGCTTACATACATATATATATATATATATATATATATATATATATATGTATATATATATATGTATATAAGAAAGCACACGCTTGACTCATCGTTTGAAGTTTATTCAGACGTTTGGAATTCTGTCCGGGGTTCGAATTCAGGGTAATACGGTGTCAGCGATAGAAAATTCATAAAAAGGGGCATACTTAGTACACTGGGTTAGGTAATCCCAATAAACCA
>NC_134802.1:27214388-27216888 GCF_046742065.1 Oratosquilla oratoria
ATGGAGAGAGAGAGAGAGAGAGAGATGGAGAGAGAGGGAGAGAAGGAGGTGGAGAGAGGGAGGTAGGGAGAGGGAGGTAGAGAGAGGGAGGTAGAGAGAGGGAGGTAGAGAGAGAGAGGTAGAGAGAGGTAGAGAGAGGGAGGTAGAGAGAAGGAGGTAGAGAGAAGGAGAGAGAGAAAGGGAGAGAGATAAGGAGAAAGAGAGAGAGAGAGAGAGAGAGAGAGAGAGAGAGAGAGAGAGAGAGAGAGCGCGATCGATCGATCAAGGTCGTCACCTTTCCCTGAGGTGTGTATGGACGTTGAGTCTGTAGCTGTTGATTGCGAACGATGTCCATGTCGCACGAAACACAGTTGATCTAAGTGAAGATAAATGATAAAACCTAGGAATAGCAGATGATATCAAAATGACGAGCCACCAGCCAGAGACAAATATGCAAGCGACACAAAAACTCTCACTTCTCTCTCTCTCTCTCTCTCTCTCTCTCTCTCTCTCTCTCTCTCTCTCTCTCTCTCTCTCTCTCTCTCTCTCTCTCTCTCTCTCTCTCTCTCTCTCTCTCTGTCTCTCTCTCTCTCGTTTTTTTGTTTTCGTTTTTTTTTGGGGGGGTTGATGAAGATTCTTTCAAAAAATATATTGTGATAGCTATTGCCTGGGACTACTTGACGTGGTAGCGAAATATGAAAGAGAAAGCAGGCACGGGATTGGGAACAATAGATGTGGCTGGAATTGAAGAATCAGTCAAAATCGGGACACGGATGCCTGAAAAAAATGAAGAAAAAAAAGTTATACGTTCTGATGTGGATATCAATTGTGCTTTCTTCGGACTAAGCAATCAAGTGTATTCTGTTGGAAATGTTTGTTCATACATCGACGTTGAACAGAGAAAATAAACAGAGGTTCCTGTTGCAAAACTCAAAAATTGAGTGAAATGGAAATAGAAAAAATATATAAATAAAAAAGGCAACATGAAACAAGGCAAAATAGAATAAAATACATGTTATATATGACAATATGAAGTTGGTGTGTTCATGAATTGGTATTCTATAAACAACTGTGCACCAAAATGGCAGTTCCTCTGAATTAGTCCACTAAACCTTCTCATTTTGGTCAACATTTTTGGAAACATAGATTATCGTTTGCCGCTGTAGTGCATTTGCCTGTGTCCTCACTTTGTAATTACATAGACTTAAATTCAACCCACACAAATGGTTATCATTTGCCTTGGATATTTGAGTTCATTAGGCAAAGGTGACAACCTTATCTGCAGGGGAACTTGAGTAGATCTATATGTGTCGAGGTGATTTTCCTTCAAGTCAACAGTCTTCCGAAGGCAGATGTAATAAATGTTCGTTGAAAGTATTCGACGGAATAATCAAAGCTAATTTTTTTTTTTAGATCACTTAATTCGTACCCCTTTACCCGGCAGTCCAACAGAACGCTTCATTAGGTCAATGAACTACCAAGGGAAGTTGGAATAGGCCTAAGATGGAAGGCAAGTAATGAGACACCATTTCAGAGAAGAGGCTAAGAAACTCTAAGGAAGATTTCATTTTAGAACTACTTTCTTACCAAGGTGATGAAACTAAATGAAATAGGGTATTGAATTTTCATTTTAAGTTATTACTGCATTGGAATAAAGGAAGACGAAGGAGAGAAAGAGGGAGAGACAGAGAGAAAAAGAGAGAGGAAGAGAATGAGAATGAAAAAGAAAGTGAGAATGAGAGTGGGAGAGAGGAAGAGCAAAACCGAGGGAGTAAGAGGAAGAGGAAGAAGAGAAAGAAAAGAAGGAGAGAAGAGGAAGAAAAAGAAGAGGAAGAAAAAAGGAATAAAGAGACAAGAGAAAACGAAGAAGGAAAGTATTTAAGAAAGAAGGAAGAATAAAGAAAGAAGGAGAATGGAAGGATGAAATAGATGTTAAAGAAGAGAAACAAAGTTCAAGAAACATAGAGCAAGAAAGAACAAGGAATAGAGAAGAAGTAATTGTGGATAAAAGTAAGAAAGAAAGAAGCAGGAAGAAATAAGAAAGAAGAAAGAATGAAGAATGAAGGAGGAAGGAAAGAAAAAATGGAAAGGAAACACAAGAAAAAAGAAACAATAAATCAGAAGGGGCAAGGGTACGTAACAAAGAATAATGGAGAAAGAAGAAAGAAGGAAAGGGGAAGCAAAAATAATAACGATAAGAGAAAAATTATCATTCAAGTCCATACAGCAAAGGTCGTAATTCTTTCCAGCCTTCATAGAGGACAAAAGTAACCTAGAGGATTAAGGTCAAGGCCATGACCATTACGTTTATTGGGTGTGACCAAATTCTCTTTCGGAAAAGGAATCTGAACTAAAGATGGCCATTACTCTAATGAGAGTAGATTGTTGAAGGAACAAGAAGAATCATATGTATGTTCAGTATATTTAGATAAAAAAGAGAGGCAAGTCTGGATGAATAGGATTTGATTTGAATTTTAGTTATTTCTAAATATAATGAGCTTAGATCCCTTTTGATCTATGA
>NC_134802.1:27224388-27229388 GCF_046742065.1 Oratosquilla oratoria
ATACTTGAATAGGTATAGTATAATTGTGTGCTGGTTGTTGTACTTGAATTTATGTAAACACTATGCACAGGTTTTTCGCTATTGTTTTAGTGCGAGGTGAACATGATCGATGTATTAAATATATTAAAAAAAATTCTAGTCCTACATTTTCTTCTCGGGTGATGAAAGCGTAATGTTAATCAAAGCAACATCCTTAAATGCTGATTCCCATATACTTTTCATTTCCCTGAATTAATCAAGTAGCTTATTACAGGTTAGAAAACAGATTATTTTGTTAATTGAGGGTATAGTGCACATGAATAGAATTTTATGGATGTAGCCAGAATAAAAAGAAAAATGCCATCCTGTACAGAAGGATAAATTAAAATTTTATTGACTCCAAAGAGATGACACAGAGATTATAGATGAATAGATATATAAAAAAGATAGATAGATAACTAAGTTAACAAATAGATTATCAAAAGAATACACAAGTAAACAAGTAAGTAATTAAATACATAAGATATATATTTACCTCTCCATATATCTATATATCTACCTCTCTATCTATCCATCTGCCTACGTATCTTTCTATCTCTATTTATCCATCTACCTATATATCTTTATATATCTATATACATACGTATCTACATACCTATATATCTATATGTCTATATGCCTTTGTATCTATATATCAATATTTCTATGTATCTATACACCAAAAAAGGTTTCTTTGTCCTTACAAGGGAGATAGCCAGCAATTGCAAATATATAAATGAAATTAATATATATGTAAATAATGATAGAAAAATTAGATAACAAACAAATAAATATATACAAAACATAACTTGGTGACGATTACAATGAAAAGAAGGACTACGTGCAAAATTCTAAGTGTCCACATTTTCAACCAACGATTCTAAAAAGTATGTTTTAATGAGGCATTTATCCTATTTGGGCCTGCTAATAACAGTAATTCCAGGTTACAGCTTAATCATGTCTTAAGTGGTATAATTCCACCACTTCAGTGATATTCAGATTTTCTTACAACAACTCCGAAAGTGATATTTTAATGAGATCGTACCTTATTTGGTCATATTCACGACGGCAATTCAGGGTTACAAGATAATTACACCTTAAGTGAGATATTCGACCCTTTCAGCGACATTGAGGAGCGCAAAAACTCGGAAGGGGAGTGGGGGGGGGCTAGGAACTGTACAGGCAGAGCATCCAGGTGGAGAAAAGAGTGCAGAGATACAAAGTATGTCTGGATTGTTGTTTACACAACTCTTGAAGACTAGTACGTCTCAGAGTGTTTATCCCCTGAAGAGTTCTTGGAACTTCGCTCACTTTCCTTCACTCGGTGCTTGCATTTTATCCCAAACATCGCCTTATTTGCTTTACCTCGTTTTCTGTTGCCTCCGGATTTGGAAACGTATTAGCTCTGCTGGATCTGAAGGTTCCAATCGCCCTAGATACGCCGGAAAGGAAGGGAAGACGCTGTGGAGGCTTAAGTCCCTCATTATGATAACGTTACATTCTTTTTTTCTTTAATCTTTTAACGTCGAGTGATTTTACTCACTGTAAGAAGTCTCATTATAGCATAGATTAATGATATTGATTTTGATTAAACTAATAGCATTCAATTTTATTCAGGTTAAGTAACTCCCCGTATGTAATAGAAACAGACTTACCTTGATTGCTCCTGTCATTACTTTACAAAGGCGCACTTTATATAATTTATCCCTGCTAATATTAGATGACTTTCTCTAGGTTACGAAACTATAAAAACATTTTTTTTTGAATAGGAAAAAAAAAAAGAAACGAAGAAACGGACAAAATATACAGATAATTCTCATTTCTAATGAAAATTATAGGATAAAATATTGATTCACAAAACACAAGATTTAGCGATTTCTCTCAGATTGATTTAATTGTCTTTCCATAGCCATAACAGATCATTTGATAAGAGCGTAATATTATAGAAAATTAATAGATGTTTAGTTATATCAACAAAACATAACAATGAGTAAAAGTAGCAACGACTGCAACAACACTGTAGGAGAGAGGCCAAAACGCAGGGTATGGAATCCAATGTATTTAACGTTACGCCCAGCAGGGCTTCTTCAGAAATAACACAGTGGAGAAACATCTGACTCCTTAAACGTTAAATACATTGGATCCCATACTCTGCATTTGGCCTCTCTCCTACAAAACATAACAATCTTCAACTAAGGTGTCTACTACAAAATGAAAAAGATGTGGCACGTTGATAGCCAAGTTAAGTCATAATATGTGATCCCTGTAAACCAAACCTTGGGTTATCCCTGTGCTTACAGTCTGCACTGCAGGCAAATCTCTTATGTAACGCCTTCATAATATGTATCAACACTTTCTTCGTAAATTGAGTACTTCGGTTCAGATTCCCGGGAAACGGATGTCATGTTTTCGTGAGAAGGTTACAAGGACTTTATAAACAGCGCTTTAAGTCTACCGATGCCATGACAGCCTTCGATGGCCGCGAGCCTTCGTTGCCTTCCAGAAGATGATACGCGTACACTAAGACATCTGGATCTTGTCCTAGTGTTTGGGTGACATCCCTCGCACTTAGCTTTATCCATAATCTGGAGGAGGAAGGCGCAGCAAGACCCGTAACTTGGATGATTTCATCCGGAGAATTGCCCGTTTCGCAGAAGCCAATACTCATTGCTCCAATCAGAGACATTGCTTCTGTTATTGGATGGTCGTGCCACTGATCTCTAGAACCACAAGGCTTTTCCTATTTCCGGTAACTATACTATAATTTTCTCTATATTAATTTAGCCTTTTCGCGTTAGTATCAATATCTAAAATTGTGGGAAAGAAATTACGTGATATGCGAGTATATGAACAAGTAAAGCCATAAAACTAAATAGAAGATAAGTATATAATGGAAATAATTTGGTGTGTGTGTGTGTGTGTGTGTGTGTGTGTGTGTGTGTGTGTGTGTGTGTGTGTGTGTGTGTGTGTGTGTGTGTGTGTGTGTGTGTGTGTGTGTGTGTGTGTGTGTGTGTGTGTGTGTGATTCACCATGGTCTTGCATCATGTGTTGGACTCGTGATCGAAGGTTATTAACTTCCCGGATGAGAGCTCAGAACTAGTATGACCGATCTATGAGTAATACTGTGACCTTACACACACAAACACACACACACACACACACACACACACACACACACACACACACACACACACACACACACACACACACACACACACACACACACACACACACACACACACACACACACTCACAAAACTTCACGCCCACGGGAGTTGGAGTAACAACCTGCATCGCAGCAGAACTGAAATTATTTCAGCCCTTGGTAGAATTCGAATCCGAACCGCCGTATTGGCAGGCGAGAACTCTAACCACTGCGCCACGGGCTTGTGCATATGTGTGTGTGTGCGTGTGTGTGCGTGTGTGTGTGTATGTGTGTGTGTATGTGTGTGTGTGTGTGTGTGTGTGTGTGTGTGTGTGTATGTGTGTGTGTGTGTGTGTGTGTGTGTGTGTGTGTGTGTGTGTGTGTGTGTGTGTGTGTGTGTGTGTGTGTGTGTGTGTGTGTGTGTGTGTGTGTGTGTGTGTGTACTTGTGTGTGTTTGTGTGTGTGTGTTTGTGTGTGTGTGTGTGTGTGTGTGTGTGTGTGTGTGTGTGTGTGTGTGTGTGTGTGTGTGTGTGTGTGTGTGTGTGTGTGTGTGTGTGTGTGTGTGTGTGTGTGTGTGCTAACACTTTCGTGTATGCGTGTGCGCGTGCGTGCTGCACAACCATTTGTAAACGAAGCGGAATGCTTTCGTATATTACATGTTCAGTGTAAAGTGTACTTTGCACTGATGATCGAATATACAAAATTGCTCTCCTTCACTATATTACCTTTACAAGTGACTAATACTGCAATATTTGAAGACACGTTTCCTGGGTATTATTAAATATACAGTATATGTGTGCAAATGTGTATGTACATATGTATATGAAGGTATATGTATATATGTATACACACACGCACACACACACACACACACACACACACACACACACACACACACACACACACACACACACACACACACACACACACACATACACACTCGTGGCGCAGTTGGTAAAGTTCCCGGCTGCCACTACGGAGGTCCGGGTTCAAATCCCGCCCACTTCTGAAATAATTTCAGTATCGTTGGACTGTGGGTTGTTACTCCAACACTCGCGGGGGGGGGGGAGTTGGGTGTGTGTGTGCGTGTCTGGTCACAGCATTACCCATACTCTCTTTCGGGAGGGAAATGGCTGTTGATCACGAGTCCAACACGTGATCCAAAGACCATGGTGAATCACAAACTACGGCGGTTCGGGTTCGAATCCCGCCCATGGCTGAAATAATTTCAATATCGCTGCGTTGGGAATCGTTACTCCAACTTTCGTGGGCGGGGAGTTGGGTGTGTGTGTGTGCGTGTAAGGTCACAGCATTATCCATAGATTGGTCATATATGAGCTCTGAGCTCTCTACTGGGAGGAAAATAGCTGTCGATCACGAGTCCAACACGTGATCCAAGATCATGGTGAATCATACACACACACGAACACATTCAAAATACATCAGGACAAAGAGATGTCCTGTGAAAGAGAGAAACTATCTTCCCAGATTTGTTCGAAAATAGATTGAATTTAGGTGAAATTATGAGAATTGGCTAGCCGTCTCTCTCCGATTCTAATAATGTTTCGCCATGTCTAATTCGGACAAACCTGGGAAGATAGTTTTTTCTTTCACTGTGCGCATAACCGTGTTCATAGAAACGAGTGCCTGAGAACGAATTTTGTGAATGAATATGAATATCTGTTTTTATTCATTTTTTCTTATATAATTAAACATCTTCAATTATATGAGACAGCATAGTAACAAACAATACGATCAAATTACTATAAAATAATATTTCAGGTTGAAGGAATATTTTTGGAGAGCTCTCGAATCATTCTCGCATCGTCAGCTCTAA
>NC_134802.1:27234388-27244388 GCF_046742065.1 Oratosquilla oratoria
CACCAACAAAAGAGGTTGGAAGAGTCGAGAACAAAAGGAGACGTACGAATAGAGGAGAAAGAACAAGGATGAGAAGAACAAGGAAGAAGAGAACGAGGCCGAGGAGAATGAGGGAGGAGAGAAAAGGAAAAAGGAGAAGTATGAGCATAAAAGAAGGAAGAATAAGGATAATGAAGAGGAACAGAATGAAGAAGAAAAAAGGAAGGGTGAGGAGTATTAGCATGACAAATAAAAAAGGAGAGACGGAGAAAAAAATAAGAGAATGAAGAGGAAGAGATAAGGAAGAATAAAGAGTATGAGCATGAGTGAGAAAAGTGATCAACGGGGAATGAAGGGAATGAAGAAGAAGAATAAGGGGAAGGGGAATGGTGAAAAACACAAGGAGGAAGAGGAGGAAGAGGAAGAGGAGGAAGAGGAGGAAGAGGAGGAAGAGGAAGAGGAGGAAGAGGAAGAGGAGGAAGAGGAAGAGGAGGAAGAGGAAGAGGAGGAAGAGGAAGAGGAGGAAGAGGAAGAGGAGGAAGAGGAAGAGGAGGAAGAGGAAGAGGAGGAAGAGGAGGAAGAGGAAGAGGAGGAAGAGGAAGAGGAGGAAGAGGAAGAGGAGGAAGAGGAAGAGGAGGAAGAGGAAGAGGAGGAAGAGGAAGAGGAGGAAGAGGAAGAGGAAGAGGAGGAAGAGAAAGAGGAAGAGGAGGAAGAGGAAGAGGAGGAAGAGGAAGACGAGGAAGAGGAAGAGGAGGAAGAGGAAGACGAGGAAGAGAAAGAGGAAGAGGAAAAGGAAGAGGAATATGTGTTCAGATAAATGAAACAGGAGAGGAAGAACAGGCAGAAAAATTAAGATGAATAAATAGTAGTTGGAAGAAAACAGGAGAAGGAGGAAGAGGAGGAGGAAGAAAAAAAAGAGGGAGAGAAAAAAGGAACTGTAGGAAGAGGAGGTCGAGGAGGAAGAGGAAGAAGAGGAGGAACACGAAGAAGAGAAAGAAGGAGAAGAAGAGGAGGAAGTAAAAGAACAGGAAGAAGAAAACGAAGGTGATCATTTGGTGAAGGACGAAAATTAGGAGACGGGAAGAACATAAAGGAGAAGGAGAAAGAAGAAAAGAGGAGGAAGAGGAATGATGATAAAAAAAGAGGCACAAAACAAAAAAGAGAAAACAGAGAGTTGCATTAGAGGAGGAATGAAGACTTTTCGAATATATGTTTTTAGCTCAAAGAAATGAGGATGGTCGCATAAGTTACAGGAAGAGGCATATTACAATATAGAACAAATCAGAGTTGAGAAATAAAAGTAAAGTTTACGGCAGGAAGCGCTTAGGTGCTACCAAATCCGTCAACATTGCCCTGTGTGCCTGGGTAGCCAAAGGAAATAGAGAAAATATATGGGAATGCATATATATACCAAGGACTCTTTAGGTGAACTAGTGGTGTAATCGGAGGCGTGCTGGTCTCGTATTCAATTAGTTTCGGGATCGAATCCCGTGCTCCTCTCTTATATCCATCTGTGACGGTTCGTCGAACGCGGTTCGACAGACACGTGTTTAAAGTGATGTGTGAACGGGGTGTTTGGTTGTCGAGTACGTTGGCTAAACACCAAATACCCCGTTCACACGTTCACACATCACTTTAAACACGTGTCTGTCGAACCGCGTTCGACGAACCGTTAGACTGTAAACCCCCTTACCTGCCCCAACAATCCAAGCACATAGGGCAAAGGTGACTACTTCGTCTGGAGCTATGCACCTCTTGGCATAGGCTCCTCACCTTTTTCTTTCCCCCAAATAAGATGGGTGGTCGGGCCAAGGAACCCTCACTTCCTGCACAACAAAACCTTATTTACCTCCCTCCCGTACAAATAAATAGGAAGAATATATAAGGAAAGAGGAATACATGTAGAGAGAGACAAATAGCATCCCTTCTGCAGTGAGGGACGTGATGAAGAGAAAGTATAAAAAAGTTGGACGCTAACAAAGAGAAATCAGAATCAGCAATAACAAAAGAGGGATGACGTTTGCACAAAAGAACGGGTGAATAAGAAAGTATTGGATAACAAGCCGTAAAGGAAGTGCTTGGGAAATTTTGTACTAGAACGAAAACAACAAAATGCTTAAGAATTAAACAAAGAAATTAAAAACACAAATAGCGGTGAAGAAGGGAAGAAGAGGAGAGAAAGAAAAAATGAGAGACAAAAAGAAAGAAGAGAAAGAAAAGAAAATACATACTAGTTCAAAACCTACACATATATCGGAGTTAATTGAAATAACTTTGATATATCTGCTTCTGATATACTCTACGATGAATAAAATCGTTTGATGGTTGCGATGAGAAATGCATAGGCATTGCCATTGTTATAAGTGATTAATTCTTCATCGAAGATAATAACACTTCATGGAGTTTGACTCTGACCAACGCCAAAAGGGAATTCATTCCTTTGAGAACGAAACATCATGGCGTTCTGAATCAGGCCAATCAATATCTTTCTTTTTCTTCAAATTTTTTTTTTAATTTCCATCAATTGAAGGCAAGGTAGAGCCTCATGCCAGAAGAGTTAGATCGATATTAGTGTATCATTTCGCGTCACGGGCATAACTTAGAATTTTCATTCTATTTCTAGACAACTTTATTCGACTGATGGTAGATCACCTTACCAATAGGATGAATCTTATCCAAATGAGGTCTTCTATTAATCCAAATAAAATTGTCTACTCTCAAAAATTACAAAATTTTTACAGGTAAAAACTTAATGTTAGGATCACTTGATATCCTCTTGAACCCTTCTACATGGAGTTCATCCCTCAGGTGAATAAAATGACCTGACGTTAACCTGAAAAAAATGTGACATGGGATCGAAGACTTTCTGGAAAGAGGTGAGAGGGTCCAGAATATGGACCTGAATGTGGAAGACAAGGTTCTAGGAAAAGGTTTCTGTAGAAGGAACGGCTCCACCTAGACCCAAGACAGTGAATTGGGATTTGCTTCCGGCAAAAGGATGAGGGTAAAGTTAGGAAGTGTCTGGCTACGACGATTAATGGGATAAATAGAAGCAGTTCGGCTGGAGAACGGGATTAGAACTGATGGGAAGAGAAGGAGTGGTAGGATGTAGAGTGGGAGGAGTGAATGAGGGTAATGGTGTGGATGAGGATGAGGATGAGGATGTAGGTAAGGGTAAGGGTAAGGGTGAGAATGGGGTAAGGATAAAAGTGAGGGTAAAGATGAGGATAAGGGTGTAAGTAAGTGTGAGGATGAGGATGAGAGTGAGAATGAGACTGAGGGTCAGGATGAAAGTGAGGATGAGGATGAGGGTGAGGATGATGGTTGTGAGGATGAGGACGTGGCTATGGATGATGATGAGTGTGAAGGCAAGAGTGCGGGATAGGGTGTATTGAGGGTAGCAGAAGGGTGAAAAAATGTAAAAAAAAACGTGAGTGAGGCTGAGAGTAGGTTAAAGAAAAAACAGAGTTTAGAAAAAGGGTTATAAAAAAAGGAGTAAAGGAGACGAAGGTTTTAGTGATAGGAGAAAGACGAAGGTAAAAAGGGAATAGGGAGGAATGGAAAAGGGAATGAGGGAGGAGAGAAGAGAAGTGAGATGTGATGGAGATACACATCACTATGAGGTGAATATCATCATGTAGGTAAAATAAAGAGGATGAATATGATTAGTGGATATAAATAGACATGTAAAAGTTTTGTATCAAAAAAGACAAGAAGAAGAAGAAAAGAGAGGGTTGGTTGGAGGAGTAGAGTTGAAGCCACCGGAAGCCGTTGAATTACAACGAAAATGGAAAGAGGCGATAAGATTTTTTTTCTTTTCGAAAAGTAGGAAGAAGTCAAATCCAATCGCTATGCGAGGAAAGAAAGTAAAAGAAAAAAAAGTGTTAAAAAAGAAGGAATTACATGAAGATGGTAGAAACGTCGGGAAAGAGAACGAAAAAAAAAATAAAAAAAAATGGGGAGGGAATTGATGAGAAATTTTGAATTTTAAATAGGCCATACTCTGAATTTTAAGTTTGGGAAGGAAAATTTTTTTTATAGGGATTTGATATAAGAAATATATATATTTTAAAGGGATAAAGCCGTGGAACAGACACGTGAGATAGATAAGATGATATAAGAAATAAAACTCGAATTTGTTCACCCTGAGAAAGGGTATAAAAAGAAGTAATTGAAATTTTTGTAAAGAGAAAAGGAAAAAAGAAAAAGAAAAGGAAGGAGATAAATAGAGTGAACCAGTCGAAAGACGAAGACCACGGAGAGAGAAAGAAGATATTAATTAAAAAAAAAGTCAGAGATATTTGTACTGAGAATGGTGCGTAAGCGAAGTAATTGGGAATTTTGGAACTGGAAAGAGAAGAAGAAGAAAGAGAATCGGACATGTGTAAAGAGAGAAAACGAAGGGAATGGACAGAGTGGACCGAAAGAGGAACGAGAACCACAGAAAGCATAAAAATGGGAAAGTGAAAAGCGAGAAAGGAGAAGAAGGAGAAGAGACTGAGAGACAAGAGCCACAGGAAGATGAAATACTCGGAGGGAAGGACGACAACGAGGACAAGTTTGAAATAGGAGAAAGGGAAAGGAGTTTACACATTTTGTTTTGGGCTCTTAGGTACTTTTTCTTTTCTTTTCTTTCTTTTTGTACTAGGTGACTTACTTCACTTAAAGTTAGAGCCCTGTGCATAGGGTAATTTTGTTTTGGGCTCTTAGGTACTTTTTTTTTATGTGTGTGTGTACTAGGTGACTTCTTCACTTAAAGTTAGAGCCCTGTGCGTAGGATGAAATCTCTCGCTACTGAAATGCTTCTTTTACTAAGTAGGAGGGAGTTTATACATCCTCTTTTATGATCTTAGATTCTGTATCTTTTTCGTCCTAGTTAACTTCTTCAGTTGAGACTAGAACTCTCTACAAAGAGTGTACCTTCTCGTTGTTTAGCAGTTATTAAGCTAGATTTTATAGAATGTGATAAACCACTAAATACATTTAGCATAAGTAAGAGATAAAAAAAAATGACATGATACATACAACCTCCTGGTAACCATTTGGAAATGGAAAGTGCTACTCCTTAGAACAACGCACTCGATTAACCAGGGAAGGAAAGAAAATAAGGAGCTGGGAGATATGAAAATAAAATAAAAATAAAATAGATACATGAACCAAAGACTAGAATTGAATTATGTAGCACAACGATTCTAACTAGTTAGACTAAAGCTTTTCAGTCGATTGAGATTCTACTAAAAATGAAATCTCTCTTGCTTAGCGAAAAAAGAATAAAAGAAAGAACGAACAAAAAAGAAAAGAATAAAAGACGAAGAAAAGATGAAGAAGAAAAGAAAAAGAAAAGAAGTCAAAGTCGAAATCGAAATCGAAGTCGAAGAGAAGTCGAAGTCGAAGTCGAAGTCGAAGTCGAAGTCGAAGTCGAAGTCGAAGTCGAAGTCGAAGTCGAAGTCGAAGTCGAAGTCGAAGGCGAAGTCGAAGTTGGACTCGAGGTCGAAGTCTTCAAACAAATAAAATTCCCGTGTGAATAAAACCATGTGATAAAGAGCACTGTATCTAAACATATAAATTGCCACCCCTCAATGTCACAGTAGCCAAGGCACCAAGGGTCCATGATTCTGGACTGGAAGTGAGGACAAAAAGCAAAGAAAAGTAATTTGGTCGACTGACCTGGCGGAGGGATGATGGTGCCGAAAAGAAATATTGTAATTAGAGCAGAAGCAAATAACAAATAGAACGCTAAGAAAAAGGAGCACCAAGAGAAGTAGGTAGCTTCAAACCTTTTCACATGGGATCCTATTCGAAGATGAATAGAATTGTAAAGCATTAGACGTTTCTAACCCTTAGATTAGAAATTCTCCAGTTTCAGAAGCTCAAAGCGCAGCTATTTTTATAGCAAATAACTTTGATTATTTGGTGTCTATGAAAAGGTTCTTTCAAATGAATAGAATTGACTGAGGGCAACCAGAATGATTACGAATCGAATATCAACCTCAAAGAATCTTTGTGTTTATCCCAAAAAATTTGATTCGGCTCAAAAACCCTTAGTAAGACAGATGATTCTATTCAGTTTGTAGATTGATCCTTTATCCTTTATTGGCTACTTTAGTGACATAGTTATGGCCTGGCAAGCGTCATCGGAGTGGAAGGGGTTTCGATGGTCGATCGTGGCAACTTACCTAGCGTCCTCGCTGGTCTCTTATTGAATACATACAAAGAGGATTAGCTGTAGTGGGAAGCATACGCCAGATAACATGTATTTGCGACTGAAGCGGACACCTTTACCCTGTGTGCTCTGACAACTGCTAGGCCAGGTAATACTCTGCTGGAATCGGGGAGAAGTTGGAGACTCGAACGCGTGACAAGAAAGATGCGAGACCCGAACTCTTCCGATTACGCTAACAGCGTACTATAAGAAGATAGACCTCGGTTGAATATAATTATCTGGTATTTTCCTGAATAAAATTACTAAAGTATGACTGCAAGATTATTTAGCCAAGATATCATTGGTTCATAGTACTTTAGCCTAAATTTTTATTTTAGATAAAAAAAAAAATGTGTTGATTAGAATACAATACCCGGAATTCAACATAAGAGCAAATAGGTTGTGAGGAACCTTGTGAGATCGATATAATGAAACAATGAGAATGATGCATGAGGACTATTATTAAAGAAATTGTAGGGTGCGCGGAAAGCTCACACAAAGGCCTGGAGCCATATTACTGAAGTAAAAGTTGTTTTATGATTGCTAAGGAGAAAGAAGTTAAGATTGGGAGGAAAGGCATGAGCAAATGATTTCCACTTCTGAACAAGAACACTTTGACATGAAATATAGATGTATAAAACAAAGAAATGGGCTAAAAATTAAGAAAAAAGGGCGAAGCAAAAAAAAAATGGGTATCATAGACAAAAATAATTAAATTTTCTATAATGTTTATTTGAATAAGTCATATGAAAAAAATGGTCTTATGTTTTTTGTTCGAATTGTTTTATGTATTTACTTTCTGAAGAAAAAACAACGGCGTATCTGTTTTGATAAATCATATATATATTGTTTTCTTTTTCCATTATTAATAGATCTTATACCTTTCAGAACGACATTATTTGTATGAAAATGAGAAAGAAGTAAAGTCTTTGATAGATTCATATATTTTGATCAATTTAGCTCTGTACTTATAAATATAAGAAGCATTATAAAATGGATAATAAATTCTAGAAAATCTAAGATGTAGCGACTTGTATCTCATGGAAGCCCTGTGTTCGGTACTTGATCTCTAGTATGAGACCAAGATAATAACAATGAGAGAAGAAGCAACTGAGGGAGTTTAGATTCTAATACTCCTTTTTATTTAAAGACTTCGTCCTCACATGGTACTCTTTCTGACGTACATATTAAGAAAGAAGCAATTGTGGTAGCTGAGATCTACAAAAGTTACCTGCGTATTAATTTGTGTTTCTTTTATACGTAACTAGACGACTAGGAAACACACGATATTTCTAATTCCATTGTTATTGTAACAAAATAGTTTATTTTCTGGTATTTTTCTGAAAATACTTTAGGGAGAGTGGAGGGAAAATGATACATAAAGCGCGAGGACAAATGGTAACTAAAAGTTGAGCGAGTACATTGAAAACATTCAGTCCTTTTTGAAAGAAAATGTAATGACATATAGTAAGAGGCTCGCAGATGAGGCTCGTATAACAAAATAATCTATTTTCTGGTATTTTTCTGAAATAATTTTGGGAGAGTGGAGTGAAAATGATACATAAAGCTCGAAAACGAATGGTAAGTACAATTTGAGCGAGTACATTGAAAACATTCAGTCCTTTACAAAAAGAAAATATAATGACATATAGTAAGTGGCTCCTAGATGAGGCTCGTAGATATAGGTAGACAAATGAGGTAGATAGAGGGGTAGATGGCAAGAATTTCACCTTTATGAGTTGGGTGTTTGGTAAACAACAGTTTGTAGGCAAAGGAAGTTGCATAAACTCCCTCTTTGTTTATTGTTTACAAACAGTCACCGGAGACCCGACTTCATTATTGCATAATGTTTCTTTTATACTGATGTAACAATATGTAAACTAAGTCAGAGTGTGCATTGATTTCGAGATTGCTTGAGTAACCAGTATTGCATGCGAGATTGTAGCAGCTATTCTGATTGGAGAAGATGGAAGAGAAAGTTAAATTAGTTCACGATTGTAAGATCACGCCTTAGGAATGTTTCTTATATCTAACAGTAAAGATCATTGTACTAAAGAAATCATGACGTCGTTGCAGAACTGACTTAGTACCAAAATCGAGGATTCAGGTGGAAGTCCCTTGGTGTAACTTAAAGAACCAAGTGTAATACTATTCGGGAAAAAAGCTTGTTTATATACCCTCTCCTATACTTATACTAAGCGAAACTTGACTAAATCAGATGATCAGAAACACATGGCCTTATGACTAAAATTGTGATTGACTATCATCGCAACAAAAACAGCGTTGAAAGGAAAGTAGAAATTAAAAGCACGAAGGAATGACGGCCAATAGATACGCCAGCAGAGTGGTGAAAGTGAACCATAAAGGGCAACAGTGGCGGCAGCGAAGAACGAAACGGATGAAACGTAAAGCTACTAACGAAGAGAATGGTGATTAAAATTAGTGCAAAATACTACATCTAAAGAACTTAGTGCAAATACGGTTATGAGTGAACGGGTCATCGATCTACAGGATTAAGCAGTGCACACAACCACTCCGTATACGCAATCACAACCACGCAGTGCACGCAACCACAAGCACGCATTGCACGTAACCACAAGCACGCATTACACCCTGACTATGAGAGGACGAGCTACAACCAACAGTGAACGAAGGACGACGAACTAGGGAACGAGAGGACTACGAGAGAGAATACTAGGAAGATGTGGTTGATGGGCGTGTGAGATACGCGCCGTACGTGTGAGGACGACATAGGAGGCATTCTATGGAAATCGACTTTAAAAATATTAATGGTATGGCTACAGTTATGAGGCATGAGATTCATACCTCGAATATAAACATTCACAAATTTTCAGAGGAAGAAAATAAAGTGGGAGTTAATAGGTTTTTCAGTTTGGTCAACACTTTAATTGTCATTAAAAACATAATAGATGAAAAATGGGAATTAGAAATTTTAAAAGAAAATGTAGATCCTTAGAAGGGTAGGGCTAGGCTTATAATAGATATCCAGCAAATGGAAGATATCAACCAATATAAAGTTTATAAGAACACATTAATTAAACACTCTTAAGTGGAAGTTTGATCAGGACTCTATAAAGTTTTTGGTTAGAATGATAAATAAAGTAAAAAAAAAATGAAACTAAGGCAAAATATTTAGCAAAATTAGACAGATGGTCTGAGGACATATCTATGTTAAAGGATTCAAATTAGAAAGATCTAGTGACAAAATGCATTTATTTTCAGGCTACTAAATTAATAGCATTTGTATTATGAATACATAATTTTGATTAAATATCTGCAAAAAAGCTGTATAAAGATCTCAAACAAATAATGAATTTAGGGGAGATAGAGTACCTTCTTCGAGGCTATAGTAAAAGAAAAAGCAATTAGTCCATATGTGATGACATAGGAATACAGCAACAGAGAGAAACTAGGAACTCTAGAAATGATTACAGAAACAGAGCACCTGAATGTAGAGTTAGAAACACATCAATACATGCTAGAATTGAATGTTACAATTGTATTAAATGGAGCCACAAACACACGAGTGCTGTTATGAAACTATTTGTAAAAAGCTGTAAATATGAAGGTCATGATGAATATCATTGTAGAAACCCAGCTTTTTGTTTGTATCACCAAGAAAAAGAAGAAGAAAAGCCCCAGGCACAAAATAAAAAACACTACAGATCTAACCATAGAAATACAAACAGACAGTATTGTGATAACGATAAGAGTGATAGAAGGGTGAAAGAAAACACCAACATCAACGACAATTGTAAACTGACTATAACAATAGGAAGGACTTCTGTAGGACCTCTT
>NC_134802.1:27269388-27271888 GCF_046742065.1 Oratosquilla oratoria
GTATGTACTACAACAGCAACAACAATATCAACGAAAACAACAGCTACAGAAAGAAAATCAATAACATTAGCATCAACAACAAATATGACAAGGACTTCTACCACTACTGTTATTACTTCTATCATTCCTAATACCATTATTACTAGTATTACTTTTATTACTATATGATATATATTACTAATACTACGACTACAGTAGCAGTACGACTTATTCTGTTTCCCCAGTACTACAATAGTACTATTCCAGCTACCTTCATGAATTCATGGGATTAAAAGAATATGATTCAAATTACTTCCCTGACCCTATTGTCTTCACTGTAACCCTTTCCAGCAGACCTGTTTTATACACTTAAACACTGAAATTTTCATTATTAGTCAACCCTTTTGTGACGAGAACTAGTTTACCATTGTAGAGAGTGCTGAAGTAATTGGTTATTTTGAGAGAAGGTTATATAGATTTATTGATAGGAATAGAAGGTGGTAAGGGGCATAGAACTGACTAGTGTAGGTAATATGGTCTCTTGCAGTCTCCTCCATTATAAATATATATATATATATATATATATATATATATATATATGTATATATATGTATATATATATATACATATATATATAAATATATATATATATGTATAAATATATATATATGTATATATATATATACATATATATATAAATATATATATATAATACATATATATGTATATATAAATATATATACATATGTATATATGTATATATATATACATATATTATATATATATATACATATATATATATATATATATATATATATATATATGAACATATATATAGACATAAACATATATACATATATACATATGCTAATAAGAACACGGGTACGTGTGTTCACTTATGCAAAGTAGACCACTTGGAAAAAGAAACTAACGAAGCAGAGCGCTTTCGTATATTACATCTTCAGTGCAACAAGTACATAGTGATAGGAATACATAGACATTATATACATAATACAAAGGAACCAGGACAGTTTTTGAATAAGCATACCGACCAATTACCCCCTAGAGAGCGGAAGGTCATGGTCAATTATCTTACGATGGTCGGGCGACATTAGGTCACATTCGCCAAGGAGAGCGGAAGGTCATCGTCAATTATCTTACGATGGTCGACACCTTATCACTATGTACTTGTTGCACTGAAGATGTAATATACGAAAGCGCTCTGCTTCGTTAGTTTCTTTTTCCAAGTGGTCTACTTTGCATATATACATATATATATATATATATATATATATATATATATTATATATATATATATATATATATATATATATAGATATAGATATATATCAGATAAATATTCTTAGTCACTCTTAGGCACAGAAGGACTGATCTTAAGACTGGGAAGGATTCGACACCTCATGCATTCCATTAAAACGTGCCGTTGTTTTTGTCTCTTATCTTTCTTTATTCTTTCTTTCTTTCTTTTTTCTTTTTATATTTTTTGTTGTTTCTTTCTTTCTCTCGTTATTTGCTTGTTTATTTATTTATTTATCTATTTATTTATTTATTCATTTATCTATTTATTTATTTATTTATTTAATTATTTTTTTTATTTATTTATTCATTTATTTTTCCATTTGTTTATTCATTTATTCACGTGTATATTTTTCTTTCTTTTTCCTGCCTTTATTTCTGCTTTTTCTTTTTTCTATTTTTTTCTGTTTTATTCTATATTTTCTTTTCTTTTCTCTTTTTTCCTTTCTTTTCTTTTCTTTTATAGTTTCTTTTCTTTTCTTTTCTTTTCTTTTCTTTTCTTTTCTTTTCTTTTCTTTTCTTTTCTTTTCTTTTCTTTTCTTTTCTTTTCTTTTCTTTTCTTTTCTTTTTTCTTTTCTTTTCTTTTCTTTTTTTTCTATGCTTTTCTTTTCTTTCTTTTATTATATTCTCGTTTTCTCTCTGATATGAGATATAATTGAGACGTCATAGGTTCTGAATACATGTTTACTATTTCTTTTTTTATAAGTGGTATCTCTGTAACAACGGCCGATGGTCTCAACAATTAGAGAATATACTACACTGACATCTATTCAAACATCGTCTGGTGTGTTTGTAGGAAGATGGCCGTTATGTTCCCTATCCAAATGGGAGTAAATTAGACTAAACTAACATCTCTCTTCTGAGGCATTTGGTCTCTGAAGTGCCGCACCTTATCTTGACTCATGCAAATGGGCCCGCCCGTTTTGCAAATTACGGTATGGTTAGGGTAGAAAGGTTCTCCGAAGTTACATCAATCTGACGAACCAGCGGAAGGTCATCAGTCTTCCGATGAAGAACTGCACAGGTTCCTCGTATGTATTCTATGCCCGCTTGCCTAAAACGGGGCTCTTGACTCATGCACGTTGTTCCTCTGTCCAAGATTTGATTAATCATGAATGTTGCTTTTAGAGTCTTGGTTTTGCATAGTTCCTTTCATTTCTGAGTACTACAGGGGTTGATGTTTCCTAGTTTGGTAAAGGAGGTG
>NC_134802.1:27276888-27284388 GCF_046742065.1 Oratosquilla oratoria
ATTGCCCGCACCGATTCCTTGATCACTCCGGGCTTTAGTGTTTCGAATACGTTCTCACTTTCTTAAAATATAAAAAGGGATATAGATTTCTCCTGGTATGGTCCTTCTTATTACCTATTCGATTGACTTTCCGCCATATCATAGTGCTGGATCACTTTTTTTGGAAAGTCATCGTCCTCTCTGAAGGCGACTTTACTCCTTCAGTTTCCTTTCCCCTTTTCTGGTTTTACTATTATTGTTACTTCAGACTTTTGCTCGGATTGACAGGAGGGCAATCCTTCCACTACCCTTTATCCTGTATTCGTTTGATGGGATGAAAAATTCCGATGTTTCCTATATTCTACGAGTATAACGGCTTAACACTTTATTCTGTGTACACATGCGTTTGTCATCATTTATTTATATATTCTTTAGGAGTACTGGCAGTTGCCTGGTACTTTCAGATACTGTATGGAGTAAAAGGGTCAAGGTATGAAGCAGTGAAAGTATGAGGAGCGAAAGAGGGAAGCAATTGTAAAGGCATTAGGATTACGAGGGGCTTTAAGCCAGCGAACGGTGGCGAAGAGTAACCGTGCAGACGAACGGGGGCGCGCGCGGACGTGTGTGTGTGCTTTAACTATTCTTATTTAGATAATTGTATTATGTGGAATAAAAGCTTGGCTCATGAGATCACGTACCTGTGCTTCTATTGACCATATTTGAGTTAGAATTTGCTTAGAATGCTTCACTTATATTTCTTAGTCCATGTCATTCCATAAATAGATTTCATCTGTGTGCAAAATAATGTTTTATATATATATATATATATATATTATACATATATGTATATATATATATATATAATATGAGAGAGAAATACGCTAATGGCAGCGACATCAAATCGGATAGCCGAGTACAGCAGGTTCGAGCCCCGCATGCAACTGTCATAAAAATTGTCGATATATATATATATATATATATATATATATATATATATATATATATATATATGTATACATATATATATATGTATATAGACATATATATGTATGTATATATATATATGTGTATATATATGTATATATATATGTATTATATATATATATATATATATATATATATATATATATATATATATATATATTCACACACACTGAATGGTCCCCAGTGCAGATATTGATATTTTTTTCAACCACATTAACTTTTTACTTTTAATTCCATGTCATCACGAACGAGACTGACAATGCGCTCGACGGAGACATATACGGAAACTGATACGAAGTGAAGCAAAGTGCTCGAACCTCAGCTCAGACGTATCAAAGTAACAGTAACTAACCACTGCTCCATCAAGAGAGATATAAGTTGAGTACAATTTCTTATATTTGTATCCTCGAGCTACATATATATATGTATATGTATGTAACTCGAGCATACAAATATAAGAAATCGTGCTCAACTTATATCTCTCTCGATGGCGCAGTGGTTAGTCATTGTTACTTTGATACGTCTGAGCTGAGGTTCGAGCCCTTAGCTTCACTTCGTATCAGTTTCCGCATACGTCTCCGTCGAGCGCATTGTCAGTCTCGGTCCTGATGACATGGAATGAAAAGTAAAAAGTTAATGTGGTTGGAAATATACATACATACATACATATATATATATATATATATATATATATATATATATATATATATATATATTTATATATCAAGCATCTTGTCTTTCCAATTTTCTTCCAGGTCCTCTAGTTCTTCTTTCACCCCACACTAAAGAGGTTTCTTTGTCAATTACATCCACTCCTTCCTTAGCTGGGAAGCTGCAACAATATCATCTCTCTTTTATTTTTCTTATAATGTTGACAGTTTCTGCTTTTAGTCTTTCCATATGTTATGTAAGCTGGACTGAGAACTACTTTAGTTACTGGCTTTTATATTCCTTCTCTCTCTCTCTCTCTCTCTCTCTCTCTCTATATATATATATATATATATATATATATAAATATATATATATATATATATATATAAATATATTAATGAATTTAGGGAGCAGGTTCTCTTCCATGCATTTCTTATTAAATAACACAGCAAAATATGCGTTAGTTATCTTCTTATTAAGACTTTCTACTCTTCTAATAACTTTTCTCTCTAAAGGAAGGAGAAGGTATACAATACTTCCAAACGAGTCCAGGATTGGGTAGGAAAACTAAAATTTTACGACGTTTCGCCTATGCATTAGGCATCTTCTGACAATTTATTCAGAAATAAATACATACGTATATATTACAAAGATAGGTACATTAGGAGAGATCTAGGACTGTGACAGT
Source organism: Oratosquilla oratoria (assembly GCF_046742065.1). NCBI lineage: Eukaryota > Metazoa > Arthropoda > Malacostraca > Stomatopoda > Squillidae > Oratosquilla > Oratosquilla oratoria. The sequence continues at coordinate 27,279,191 of NC_134802.1, forward strand.
TCATCGTTTCCAGCCCGCTACTCGTGGCCCATACAACTCTAGGGTCCCGCACATAATTTGTTGTATGTTAATAAGTGGCATATAGTTTCTTATCATCACTGCTGCCTCCATGCATTTTAGTTTTGTTATATTACCATTCCTGGCGATTATCATTGTGTTCTTGTTTAGATGTTCTCTTGATATGTTGCTCTTGTGGGATTTCGTCATGTGTGATTTTATTGCCCCGTTCTGCATGTGGTACGGTCTTTGTGAAAGTGTTTGTGTTGTGTACCCGATATACTCGTCTGTACAAAGCACACCGTCTTTGTTAAAATTACAAGTATATTTGTACACAACATTGCTCTGCTTTATCCTTTTGTGCTGCCAAATTATTCTTCATGATTAGAGATGATGTTCTGGGGTTCCTGTAATAAATGATAAAATTAAGCTTATCGCCTTCTTTTGTAGGATTAAAATTCTTTTTTATTATTTCTTTCAGGATCATTTAATCTTTTTATAAGCTGAAGACATCGTGTTCTGGTATTAAAGGTTAATGTTATTGAATTTACTACTTTCATCTAAAGCGGTTGTGTTGACCAAATCCATTTTAACTTTAATTTCTTTGTCAATGTCTTTCAACGGTAAGCCATCATTAATTAAGATTTGTTTTATTCTGTTTATTTTTTGGTGAAGAAGAGACCAACTTGAAAATTTTTTGAAGCCCTTGCAACGTAAGCCCGTACCACACTTTTCATATACTTAGAGGGGCATTCACTCATCCCGTTTAAACACCTTCCTGAGTCACTATCTTTGTGATATATATTTATGTATTTATTTCTGAATAAATTACCAGAAGATGCCTAATGCATAGGCGAAACGTCGTAAAATTTTAGTTTTCCTACCCAATCATGGACTCGTTTGGAAGTATTGTATACCTTCTCCCTCCTCTGGAGAGAAAAGTTATTAGAAGAGTAGAAAGTCTTAATAAGAAGATAACTAACGCCCATTTTGTTGTGTTGTTTAATAAAAAATGCATATATATATATATATATATATATATATATACATATATATATACATATATATATATATATATATATATATATATATATATATATACTGTATATATATGTATGTATATATATTGCATTCCTTCTGTGGCAACAAGCCACTCCTGTAGTGTCCCCTGAGCGCAGATAGCAATGTTGTAAATTAAATTGATAATATTGGTCAAAACAATTATGTATGTCGATTGTAATCAAATTATATATTGTAAATATTATGTCCCATACATGGTTGACCATTATTTTGTAAAATTTATTTATATATGATACTATTTGCATGCTCTTTACAAAGCCTATATATATATATATATTATATCATGGCGGACGAGCAAATCGATAACAAGTCCTAAAGAGATTTGAATTTTCATTAATCCTTCACTTAAGGACGATACCATTTACCATGAAGTGGTAACCAATCACATCAATTGGTGACCCTTCAAGCGAACCTCAACACAGCAGCCGCCACCGCCGCCGCCTGCCCTGCCTTCTGGAGTGGACTGCCAGCCGTCGCCTGCTGCGCCTACTGGCTGGGGTGGACTGCCAGCCCTAGCCGCCACCTTTCGGCTGGAGTGGACTGCCAGCCCGAGCCGCCGCCTGTCGCCTGGAGTAGACTACAGCCCAGTAGACGTCGCTGCAGTGGACGACCCTGCCCTGCCGCTTTCGGCGTCGCCGTGGACGCCCCTGCAACGCCGCCGCCCCAGCCTCCGCCTACCGCCTCTGCCGGAGTGAAGTCCCGGCGCACCAGCCTCAGTCTCCGCATGCTGCTCCCGCCGGAGTGGACTCCCAGAGCCACCAGCCTCTGCCGGGGTGGATTCCCGCCTTCCCCAGCCGCTGCTGCAGTAGATGTGGACCGCCCCAGTCGTCGCCGCAGAACCGACGCCCTTACCATCATGGACCAGTCTGTTCCTACTTCAGCGGACGTGGTTCCTATGGAAGAACAACCCACCGACCCACTCCAGTAACCTGCAACCCTGTCTGCAGTCCAAGCTTTTCGTGCACCACCTTTCCTCAGTCACGACCCGACTGTGTGGTTCAACATTCTAGAGTGTAAATTCAAGTCCTCGCGCATCTCTACTAGCCTGGTCAAATTCAGCAAAGCCTGCTCCCTTCTTCCTCCGGAAGTCCTTTCTCGTGTATCTGACGGTATTTCTAGTGTTAATATCCGACACTCCATGCGAAGATTTAAAGGACGCTATCCTCGCTCAATTTCAGTCATCCGTCGCTACACGCCTTCAAGAGCTTCTCTCTAAGGAAGAACTTGGCAACGAGAGACCTTCAGACCAGCTTCGCCGCATGAAGAATCTCCTGGCAGACAAGTAAGACACGTTCAACAAGACCCTTTTTCTCCAGCTGTTCTACCAACGTCTGTCCGCCACTATCCAGCACAGCCTCTTCACTGTGAAGGACCAGCTTCCCGTGGAGAAACTCGCCACACTCGCCGACGAGCTCATCGCAACTGTTTCTTCGCCCTCCGTCTCCCACGTCAAGAGAAACCTCCTTTACGAGCGCCTAGTCGACATGATGACTCAACTCACCCTTCAAGTTAGTAAGCTCAAGGAACAAGTTCAAGCAGCAGACCGCCGTAATTTTTCCCGAAGGCAACGTTCCATATCCAGACCAAGATCCAAGAGCACGGATCGCGCCAAAGCGGTATGTTACTATCATGCCCAGTTTGGTTCCAAGGCACGCAAGTGTAACCAACCCTGCGCCTTCAACCATTCCCCAACTTTTAACTCCAACGGCGAACATTAGAGGTGCATAATGTTCGCCCCTTCTCCTCACAACTCCTCTACATAAGAGACCCTCTGACGTGCCATCTATTTCTTATCGACACCGGTGCTGCAGTAAGCATACTTCCTGCTACGGCCAGTTCAAGGACGTTACCACTACTCAGTTCCCTCTACGCAGCTAACAAGACGAAGATCGACGTCATCAGGAAATCTACCCTAACCCTTCCCCTCAACCTCCGTCGTGCCTTCGAGTGGACGTTCTACGTCGCCGACGTATCTCAACCAATCCTCGGAGCAGATTTCCTCAACGACTACGGTCTTCTCGTAGACATACAGCGCCGTCGCCTCTACGATGTCTCAACGCACCATCTCTGTCACCAGCCAAAACGTCCCTTTTGCTTCCCTACTGCTTTAGTTTCCCACCTTCACTGAGCCACATCCTTGCACGCCGCCGATACGTCACCACGTCGAGCATCGCATAGTCACTTCTGGCCGCCCAACTCACTCCAAGCCACGACGTCTCGCACACGAAGGACAACGCATCGTCAAGACCGAGTTCGAGTCCTTTATGGGCCAAGGGATAATTCGGTCCAGCACCATCCTCAGGCTTCCCGGAGAATTCGTCGCTGACGTGCCTCACTCTAACTCCTGTAATCCACACGACTTCGCCTTCCAACCGAAGGAGACCATGGCCAAGTTCCACCCCGTCTCGCCACGCCACGCCAAGTCGCTTAGAACCTTCGTGAACCAGGACCTTCTTCAGTGCACCCACGTCTTCGTCAGGACGGACGCCGTCAGAAAAGCCCTCCAACCTCCGTGCGAAGGCCCCTTCGAAGTCTTGTGCCGCACCATGAAGACCGTGATAATACGACGCAACGAAAAGCGTGACCACATATCCATTGATCGGGTCAAACCGACCTACCTTTTTGACCTCACGGACACTCCCGTCAACAGCACTCCCATTCCTACTCCTCCCAAGCAGCCCCCCCCCCCCGGCGGGGGGGGGGGGTTGCCAACACGCCACCACTTCTGCAGTGTCCCCTTAGCGCACATAGCATTGTTTTAAATTAAATTGTTAATCTTGGTCAAAACAATTATGTATGTGTATACATTGTGACGAATGTGGATAGGAGGTAAAGTGAACACGGGCTGAGGGAAATACTTTTATTCCTCAGAATAAAAGTATTTCCCTCAACCCGTGTTCCCTTTACCTCCTATCCACAATTATGTATGTCGATTGTAATAAAATTATATATTGTAAATATTATGTCACATACATGAATGATCATTATCTTGTAAAATGTATTTATGTATAATGTTATTTGCATACTCTTTACAAAGCCTTAATATATTCACTGTGTATAGTTTATGCCATGGCGCTGGACGTAGACATATGCGCAATGTCAGTCTCGATCGTAATGATATGGAATTAAAGTGAAAAAGTTAATGTGGTTGAAAAAAAAATTAATATCTGCACTAGGACCATTCAGTGTGTGTGTGTATAACACCTACCCACGCGTACATACTCTCATTGCACCATCATAGCGGGGATGGTTTGAGCATAAAATTCGTGTATATGTATGTAACTCGAGCATACAAATATAAGAAACTGTACTCAACTTATATCTCTCTTGATGGCGCAGTGGTTAGACTCACTGTTCACTTGGTACATCGAAGCTGAGTTCGAGTCCTTGGCTTCACTATGTATCAGTTTCTGCATATGTCTCCGCCGGGCGCATTGTCAGTCTCTATCATGATGGCATGGAATTAAAGTGAAAAAGCTAATGTGGTTGAAAATAAATTAATATCTTCACTGGGGACCATTCAGTGTGTGTGTACATATTATACATATGTATATATATATATACATATATATATATATATATATATATATATATATATATATATGATTTCAAGAAATCTACAGCGACAATGGCGTTGTTGAGTTTATATTGGAGCTTTAATTTCTCTCGTGCAACGAGTTTTTGTGGTGGTTCCAAATAGCTGAGAAGGTGTCCAAAAGACATTGGGTGCGGTTTTCTCTTTTTTAATTCTCCTATACGTATTTTGACCTTACTCGGTCATCCTCAGGGAGGGAGTAACAATAGTTGGTGATTACATGGGTTAAATACAGGCCGTACATTGGCCGAACACTGGGAGAGGTCATTTCATGTAGCCGTGATCCGTAGCGCTGCGTACGTGGAAGTAGCAACTTCCTTGTGGATTGTGGAAAGGGGTGTTATTGTTTGTGTTATGTGCGTCTACTGCTTGGGAGTGTGGTTGTGGGCATGAGTTGTATGTTAATGGAAGGTTTCTCGATGTATATGTTCACTGCTTCGGCCATCTTAAGGCGAAGGGGGTCGTGGGCTTTGTAGATTATTTTAGTGTTTTCGTTTAGTGTTTGTCTGGTGATGGTGGTTTTGTG
>NC_134802.1:27289388-27291888 GCF_046742065.1 Oratosquilla oratoria
GATGATGATGATGATGCACATTCATACCTCCCTCCACAACAAGGTGTACCCATTCTTTGGTTTAGAGTCCGCCAGTCTATTCTATTCAGTTCTACAGTGCCGCTTCACTATGTAAGGTGTCAAAGGTATAATTTAATAATAAGAACAATAAAGACACTCTTCCTCTCAGCAATATAGTAAGGCATAGACACTGACAAAATTTATTTTCCCCAATAAATTTATGAGTTACATCTTCCGGGAGGGCAACATTTCTCAAATAGTTTGAGACATATTGTATTTTGGAGGCATCTGGAACTGCGAAAGGCAGAGAGACCAAGGCCCGAATGGTCAAGGAAATTGTAATTTCTTAACGTCCGGGGGTGGGGGTGGGGGAGGCTGGTGGGGGGTAGCGGAAAGTCTTTGGACATCCTCATGACTTGCTGAAGAGTTCAACTCCGAAAACTGCCTTCCGAGGACATCCTAGAAGAAGATTTTTTTTTCTTTTTATTTCTTAGGTTTCCAGATATTATAAGAGTCCAACTTCTTTAGCCATTTGTTGAGGTTTCGTAATTCTGTTGTTTAACTTCTTAAAGCTTGAAACTCAAGATTTTTTCTTTTTATTTCTTAGATTTCCTGACATTATAAGAGTCCAACTTCTTTAGCCATTTGTTGAGGTTTCGTAATTTTGTTGTTTAACTTCTTAAAGCTTGGAACTCAAGATTTCTGATCGTAAAAAATAAAAATAAAAAAGTGTTGCTATTTTAGTCATATGGGAAAAGTTGCTAACCCTATTGCTATTAATCTTAAAACACAGACGAGCTTCCCGCATCATCCCAACTTCGAAAAGTCACCGGAGACTTCGAGTTCTGTATCCCTCAGCGGAAGCTTATTTAGCCCAATGCTGCCACTGTTAAAGCACAAAAGAATCTGATCCATTACCACAGAAGGAACCGAAGATTCCCGTCCTCTGGAGCCATTTTGTGAAGTTCGTTGAGTTCATCCCTTGCCAATCCTTTGGCATTGACGAAGTCAACGAGGCCACTTCGGATTACGAGATGCACGGCCTGGGGGAGATAACCCGGGCGTTTAGTGGAACGCCAGAACGAAGCAGGTCTTGGCAACGCTGTCAGCACTCTCATTACCAGAGACATCAAAGTGTTCCGGAACGCAGAAAAAGGTGCCCTTGCGTCTGCACTCAAGGATAAAAGGGAGAGACGAGGAGGGTGGGGATAAAGGTGGGAAGGATATTAAGATGAAAGGAAAAATTATAGGAGGAGGTGGGTGGGAGGTCCAGGAATGAAACAGCATCGGAATGATGGTTAAAGAAAGAGAAAAGAATGAGAAAGACAGGAAAAAGAGACAGACAAACAGAAAGAGATAGATACAATTAGTAAGTTAATAAGAGAGAGAGAGAGAGAGAAAGAGAGAGAGAGAGAGAGAGAGAGAGAGAGAGAGAGAGAGAGAGAGAGAGAGAGAGAGAGAGAGAGAGAGAGAGAGAGAGAGAGAGAGAGAGAGAGAGAGAGAGAGAGAGAGAGAGAGGGGGGGAGAAAGAAAAGATCAAGGAGAAAAATTCCTAACTTTAAGCAGAAGAGAAGGAAAGAGAAGAAAGAAAGACAGCAGCTGCAAATTCATGGAAATGAAGCGGAAAATAGAAAAAGGGGAATAGGATAGAAGTAAAAAGGTGACAAAGAAAGAAATGAACACAAAGAAAGAAATGAACAACGGGAGGTAGGATAAGAGTGTTTGGTTGTGGAAAGTAAGTTTGAGGGAAAAGGTAATGAAAAAAATTGTGTAAAAGGAAGGATAGATATATAATAAGAAAAGTCAAAGATGAAAAAGAGAAAAAAATTAACTAGTAGCAAACACATTGGAATAGCGGATGATGATAGAAATAAAGAGAAGGAATAAAGAATAAATGATCTAAAAGAAAAAAGAAGAGGGTAAATGAAGCGGTAATTATAGATGAAAGAAGGAAGAACCGAGAGAAAATAAAACAAAGAGCAAGAAGAATTTCAGATATGAATGAATTATAATATGAAAAGAAAAATAATAATGAAGATAAGGCTGAGAAGGGAAACCAGAGAGGAGACAGGGACCCAAGAAGGTACCTTAAGGCATTTGAGAACGCTGTCAGACCGGTTTGGGAGTCTTTGAGAAAGGCTTGGGGACCGTTTCAGTGACGGTTTAAGGGACGGATAGAAATCGGTTTGGGAGTGCTTGAGAGTGGTTTGGGAGCAGTCCCGGGTTGAGAGCGGCCCGGGAGCTATTTGAGAGCAATATGGGAGCATCAAAGCTTGCGGTCGGCAGAGGCGTGATGATGAGAGAAGGAGGGGAGACTGGGGGTGAGACCACGGGTGAGGGCGGAAGGAAAGACAAGATGGGATGGGAAAGGAAGGAAGAGAGGGAATTGAAGGGGAAGAATTTGTGGATGAGAGAGTGAGGGTGTGTGTGTGTGTGTGTGTGTGTGTGTGTGTGTGTGTGTGTGTGTGTGTGTGTGTGTGTGTGTGTGTGTGTGTGTGTG
>NC_134802.1:27301888-27306888 GCF_046742065.1 Oratosquilla oratoria
GGGAGGAGAAAAGAGCATGACAGCTGTACCAAATTATCACTGAATTATATTGCTCAATATATTAGATACGCAATATTTCACTGGAAGGTGCCCGTGCAGCATGGCAAGTCCAGCTTTTCATCAATTTTGAATAAAGTATGGTGCTTCTGTAAAATGAATAAACTATTTTGAATAATTTTGTGAATAGGCATTTATGTATACACGTGCTGGAGTGACCTCTCTCTCTCTCTCTCTCTCTCTCTCTCTCTCTCTCTCTCTCTCTCTCTCTCTCTCTCTCTCTCTCTCTCTCTCTCTCTCTCTCTCTCTCTCTGTCTCTCTGTCTCTCTCTCTCTCTCTCTCTCTCTCTCTCTCTCTCTCTCTCTCTCTCTCTCTCTCTCTCTCTCTCTCTCTCTCTCTCTCTCCTCACACACACACACACACACACACACACACACACACACACACACACACACACACACACACACACACACACACACACACACACACACACACACACACACACACACACACACACACACACACACACACACAATTGAACAAAGACATACCCATAGATACCACAAAAACGCATATACGTAAAGACAGTCCCAGAACCATTTTCCTCATGTATTTTGTATACGATTTTATGCTAACTATTTACCTTTACCATTACTCTGCCAAGCTGATCTAGGTAGCTGGACGTCGGAGTGGCTCATCCTCTCGCGACCTACATACTCAGTTGCAGCTCCAAGAGTATGAGATCTTGTTCTTTGTATCAAACCCGAAATTCCTCTTTATCAACTTCAGTAGTTTTTCTTCAATTTTTTCGCACGTTGAGAAATGACAACCATCTGGTGTTCGTCTTCTCCATCTATTGATCTATGACATATGCCCATACGCCTCCGGCTATATGGAGCTCCTGACAACTGGATTCTCTGGGAGGTTCAGAAAACAGATGATAGCAATCATCCGGGAGCGGATTTGTAGTGAACAATCTATGGCTTTATACATATTTATAATTATCTCTCCATTTTCTACGAGTTATATACACACGGTTAATCCTTTATTGATCTTTTAATTAATTCAAACATTCAGTCATTTTTGTTTGTGTTAGTTTTCAGATTTTACGTGTGCATCTTTATGTATGTGTTTTCTTAATTTTGTATTATATTGGATTATGTAATATTTTGTTGTGATGATAGTAAAGAATCGTTATTCAATTTCAGTAATAAATCCCTGACACTATTATTTGCAGTATGTTTAGATCTTATAAATCTTTGCTCGTGAAAAATTGCGGTGTTGTTTGGGATTGCGGAAGGTAATAGTTCGCAAACCTATGCTTTATGATATCTGAATTTATAGATTTGCTCAATACCTATAAAACTCATATTGAAATTTCTCGATACTAGCTTGGAATATATTACGTTTTTGTTGTGTAGTGTATACGTGATTACCCATGTGAGGTCACTAGAAGCATTACCTTTATTTTTCGTTTTTATTTCAGAGACCTTGAGACTTTATTTCTCTTTCTTTTTCCTTTTCTGTCATTCCTTTTAGCATGTATAGTATTTGGTTGTTGAACAGGAGCATTCTACACTTTATATGCGTGTTCTTTGCATGTCCTTTATATGCGTGTGACACCTGATGTCTTACGAGATAATACTGAGACAAAAATAAATATATTCAACAATGAAAGTCATAGATTAGTAGATCACTACTCTAATGTATAAGTAGTAGAATCTAGATTACTACTCTGCAGTGCAAGTAGTAGAGGTTAGATTACTGTTATGTAGTACAAACGTAGAGGTTAAAAATTTGTAAGGTAAGTTATATAATTAATACGTAATGAAAGACGCATTGATGAAATTATTATTCTGTAGTGCAATATGTACAGCTTAGATTATTACTCTGTAATGCAAGTCTTCAAGGTTAAATTACTACTCTGCCATAGAGGTTAGATTACTTTGTAATAAAAGTCGTAGATGTTTAATTAATTTGTAATTAATCACGTGAATATTAAAAGATATTGTAATGCATGTCGTAGGTGTTAAATCAATTTGCAATGCAATGCGTATATGTCAAATTATTCTTTAATACAAATGGTAGACGTTAAATCACTTTGTGTCAAAAGTCGTAGATGTTAGATTCGCTTGTATTTCAACCCATAGATGTTCAATTACTGCTCTGTGAAACAATTTTAAATCCGAAAATAAACAGTGAAAAGTCATTCGTACCAAGCTGTAATGCAGGACGACTTCCACACTGTGATGGCATAAGGCTGAGTGAACAAAGGCACGCAGTTTGAATGTGCAGCAGAACAATTGTTCAAAGAGTAATCTTGTGAACCAAAAGCGAGCTGCTGTCGTCCATGCGTTCTTCACGTATTTTCAATGCATGTCGATGGGTGGATTTTCTTTTAACAGATTCAGTACGGTCTGTACACCCATGTAATTCCCTTAAGACCATTTTCGAAGTTTGTAGCTGGCGACGATGTTCTAATGTCTGTTTATTTTGTTAAAAAATGAAGTAAAGAGTGCTTTTGGAGTTAATGTTCAAGTGCTTGTTTTATTGATTTTAGTCCACTTTTGTAACATTTCTGATGACTTTAAAATCTAGAAATTGGAGCTAATTTTTTAAGCTCGTATTTCGTGACACAAGGCAGTAAAAATTATTCACTGTTGTTAACGATTCTTCAAAATCTGCCTTTGGATTTTTTATTTTATTTACACGATTATTTTCTTTTTTATGCCTTTGGCTTCATATCTGATATATGTCGTCGGGAATAGCTATCTTAGTGCTCGGTAACTCATGTCTGCATTTTTGCTTGAAATGCTTTTCATAGCTCTTAAACTAAAGAAGGTGGCAGTTTTTAAGGAAATGTTCAATGGGTTAAGAAACGTTTCCTTAAGATTTTTTTTTTTTTTTACTTTTTATTTACCTTTGTAATCACCTGTTAACTATAGTATTCACGATATTCAACCCCTACGGCTTATAAATTTGTTAGTTGATTGTTATCTAACTGATGGTTTTAAATTGAACAAATTTAAATTTAAGAAGAAAATAGCCAACAACTGGTTTACCAATACAGTGGTTAACGATTGGAATAGACATACTAACCATGCAGTGAGCGCTGAAAGTATTAATTCTCTTAAGAGAAGGTTAAATAACTTTGTTGATGGAGATACTAGTTGATGATTAACAAAATGCTGCCTAGTGTAGGCCCTGTAGTCTCTCGCTGTTAGTTAGAGGGCAGGATAGATAAGATAGAGGAGAGGGAGGGAGGGGGGGATTTGAGGGTTTAGTACAAGGAAAGAATGAAATGGAAGGAAGTTAGAGTTATGATAGGTGTGGGGCAGACCCACTTGCTGTCTCCTCCTTTCTTATATTTGTATATTCTGATTCCAAGCAATTTCATTTACCTTTGTGGCAATAACTCAATAGCAATGAAGACCAGACAGCTTGTCATTATTGTCTTCTTACGTATTACGCCACACTTTAATCTCTGTTCTGGTTTCCACTAAGCTACTATGTTCTTCTTCATGACAACCTGAACCCTCGGTTATGAAGGTGTGAAGAAAATATTGATTTATAAAACATTGCTGTCGTATTGAAGAAAAGATTCACATGTGGCCTTGCACTGACAAGTTTGTCGTGTCGACAAACTGGCGGGCGTCAGATTATTTCCATCGCAATCGTTGCATTTGATTGTCCTCTTTTAACCTGGATGACACGGGCTACTGTCCACGTGACAATGCATCAAGTTTTTTTTTTCATTCTTCTTTTTTTTTGTGGTTTCATATATTAAAGCTCTATTATTCACTACACCGCACAAGAAAATGCATTACCCCTCAGATAATTGTGCTCGTTATAGTTTTAGTTAAATGTCAGGAGATTTTATTCAGATTAAAGAAACTCTTATGCGCAGTTATTATATGAATAGAATTATGGTGAACCCGATATTGATATATCAATTCGTGTGTGTGTCTGTGTATATACACAAATGTATACATGCATATTGGTATGTAATGTATGTATGTATGTATGTATGTATGTATGTATGTATGTATGTATGTATGTATGTATGTATGTATGTATGTATGTATGTATCTATGTGTGTATGTGTGAATGTATGTGTGTATGTATGTATGTATGTATGTATGTATGTATGTATGTATGTATGTATATATGAACATATGTATGCATGTACGCGTATATATGTATGTAACTATGTATGTATGTATGTAATTATGTATGTATGTATGTATGTATGTATGTATGTATGTATGTATGTATGTATGTATGTATGTATGTATGCAAATACATACTCTAAATGGTTTCCAATGAACAGATTAACATTTTTTCAACCACAATTCACTTTTAATTCCATGCCATCGCAATCAAGACTGACGAGAAGCTCAATGGAAGCATATGTGTGGAAATTGATACATGGTCAAGCTGAGGACTCGAACACAACTCGGACGTAACAAAGTGTCAGTGACTTGACCAATTGCTCTATCAAGAGAGATAGCGCAATGGGCTAGGACACTGACTCTTTGTGACGTCCGAGCTGAGTTCCAGTTCTCAGCTTGACCAAGTAGCAATTTCTACATATATGCTTCCATCGAGCTCTTCGTCAGTCTCGACTGCGATGGCATGGGATTAAAAGTGAATTGTGGTTGATAAGATTTGTGTATGTATGTATGTATGTATGTATGTATGTATGTATGTATGTATGTATGTATGTATGTATGTATGTATGTATGTATGTATGAATGTATGTATATATGTATGTATGTATGTATGTATGTATGTATGTATGTATGTATGTATGTATGTATTTATGTATGTATGTATGTATGTTTGTATGTATGTATGCATGTATATATGTATGAAGTATAGATGTACGTATGCATACATATATACTTTTGTCTAAATGTATTCCAGCTATAATATTTCCTATGGCAAAATCAAGATTTTGATGCTGGAACAGTCACTACATTCATGTGGCAAATATCCAACCG
>NC_134802.1:27314388-27321888 GCF_046742065.1 Oratosquilla oratoria
TATCGCCCATACACGGTCAATTTAATTGTCAATTCAGAGTATTGACAATGAAATTGCGCAATATAATTGATCGTGTATAGGCCGCTTAATGAATGGGGATTTGTCGACAACTGCGATCGATTTTATGGTAAGAATCATCTGTATACAAGGGACGGGATGCACTTGTCACCCTAAGAATTTCGGTTCCTTGCTGAATCCCTAAAGCTAGACGTAGGAATCCTGCAGGGGGTTTTTCGGGTACATTACGTGAGAGTCAGGAGGAAAATATCAGGATATATTTAAGCAATATAAACAGCTCAGAGAGAGACTGTGAAAAGAATCGTCTGATCAGGAGGAAGAATAAACTAAAAAATTACTATACAAACAGCAGAAGCGTAATAAATTAAATCTATTTTCTGCAAGGTAAAGCATGCGTAGAGAGTTGGTATTATGGTTATTACTGAACCCTGGATCAATACGGCTAATAGATATTACCATCCAGAAATCGAGATAGAAGGATATAATTTTTTTTCACGAGGATATGGTTGCCAGGAGTGGGAAAGAGTAGCACTTTTCCTTAAAAATGCAATAAATCGTATTATCAACAAATCGATTAAGGAAGAGGATAGTACGAAACCTATTTGGGTGGAGATTATAGGTAAGAATTCGAAACTTATGATTGGTGTCCTATATAGACTTCCTAATCTCAGCATTGAGCAAACTAATGCCCTGATTGATGAAATTAGTAGGGCGTCTCAGTACAAAAACGTTGTGATTATGGGAGAATTTAATTATAGGAATATTGACTGGGAAATTTTAATAGGAGATCAGGAAGCGTAGAGTTTCTTAGATGTGATGCAGCATAATTTCCTAAAACAAATGATTACCGATCCTACGAGGAGACAGAATACTCTAGACTTAGTTTCCATTAGTAATGAGCACCTAGGCTCTAGCGATCATCAAGAAATAAGATTTAATATCATTTGGGAAGAATTTAATAGTATGAGTAACGTTCTAGTACCAGAATTTAGGATAGCCAATTTTGATGAGATGAGAAAGTATTTAAGACATTTGGTCACTTACGAGACCGATCCTGGGGGCTGTGACGTGGTAAGATAGACGGTCAGTCCGGACGTCATTAGCGCGATCAGGAGTAGGGTCACGGAGGGTAATATGCGTACCTTAGGTCGGGTCACTTACAAGCGCGAGGTCAACAGCCCGGTCAGCTATTTGGATGAAATGTACAGTAACCTAAAAGCTTTAATTTTACATACATATACATATACTAAAGACATCCCACCCCCTTTACACGGGGGGTAGCCAAAAAGAAAAAGGCATAGAAACCACTACCACCCAGTCCATTCCCTACATATTCCACTCCCCTCCACCCTCCTCCCTCACTCTTATCTTGGCACCTCCTGGATGACGGGTCATCTCTGCATCCTATCCACTGCCCTGGGTTAGAAGCAGTGTCGTAAGACACAGCACATCCACAGCATGGCCGCTTCATAAATTTGGCGACCCCTCCTCTCCGTCCCCTCATGCAGAAAATGAGAAGACTGGGAGAAATCCCCTCGGGCTGCGTCAATTTTTTTTTCATACATACTTCCTCACCACCCATCCCCCACCCACTCCCCCTCATGCATCACAGCATCATCCATACACAACCCTTCTCCATTCACCCCTATCTTCTGTCTTCTCCCGTCCTTCCTCAACAGACATTCCTCTCTTTTGTAATGCCCCTTTCACCCCATCCATCTATCTCATCCTAGGACGCCCCCTCATATTCACTCTTTCCACCTCTGCCTTCCACACCTCATTTACTAATCTTTCTTCACTCATTCTTTCCATGTGTTCAAACCATCCTAATACTCTTTCATCAACCCTATCTCTCAGCTCCCTTTCCACCCCTGTTCTCCTCCTCACCTCCTCATTTCTCACTCTATCTAGTCTTGTAACCCCTATCATACTTCTCAGACATTTCATCTCAAACATTCAAAGTCCTTCTCTCTTCCTCTCTTATGTTCCACGTTTCTAAATGCACAAAATTGATTTATTCCCCTCAAGTCAATACGGAAGAATAGCAATACTCCTAAATGGATGACGGATAGGCTGAAATATGAGATCGGAATAAAAAGAGGACTTTACGAAAGAATATAAAACAGGGAAACACACCTTAGATCCAAATATTACGATATGCCTAGACTAATATTTCATCTTTTTACACTAACGCATATAAGGCCTCAGATAACAATGATAGTTACGATGTTATTTACCTTGACTTTAGCAAAGCGTTCAAAAAGGTGCCCCGCTAGAGACCGTTGAATAAAATCTAAGCCCTTGGAATAGGAGGAACATTGTAGGAATGAATTAGAGCTTAGATCAGCGATAGAAAACAGCGGGTCATCATAAATGGTGTGAATTAAAAGTGGGGGAATGTTTCTAGTAGAGTTCTCCAGGCCTCGGTTTTGGGTCCCTTACTGTTTATTATGTACATAAACAACTTGGACAATTTAACTAATAGTGATGTTAGTAAATTTGCCGACGACACTCAAATTGAACACCTAATTAGGTCAGTAAACGACGCCGATATTCTTCAGGATGATCTTAACAAATTGTTCACATGGTCGGTGAAATGAAAAATGGACTTTAATATCTCAAAGTGCAGCAAGTTAAACGTAGGGCTACAAACCCCGAAAACAGAAAACTGAGTGCGAGAGAGACCTGGGAGTTTAAGTGATACCCGACCTTAAATCCAGGAAACAGTGCATTAGCGTCATGAATAAAGCTAACAGAGCATTAGGTTTCATTGCTAGGACGGTTACGAATAGAAGTGCAGAGGCAATTATCAAACTCTATCTGGCGTTAGTTAGACCCATCCTTGACTATGCGGTACAGTTTTGGTCTCCGTTTTATAGAACGGCCATCAATTCATTTGAATCAGTACATTGAGGAATGATCAAAATGATACATAGGCTCAGAAAGTTACCTTAAGAAATGAGGCTTAGGCACCTTAACTTACACTCTTAGGAAAGACG
This sequence comes from Oratosquilla oratoria, assembly GCF_046742065.1. NCBI lineage: Eukaryota > Metazoa > Arthropoda > Malacostraca > Stomatopoda > Squillidae > Oratosquilla > Oratosquilla oratoria. Next base: position 27,317,406 of record NC_134802.1, read on the forward strand.
CAGAGTCAGGAGTGATCTAATAGAGGTGTTCAAGTGGATCAAATGCTTTAACATGGTCATCATATTAAGACAACAGGGCAGGACTCACAATAATGGATTTGAATTTAACATATTTATAGTGTAAGAAGGAAATAGGAAAGAATTAGTTTACTAATAGGGTGATCAACGAATGGAATAGACTTAGTAACCATGTAGTGAGCTCTGAAACTATCGGTTGTTTTAAGAAATGGTTAGACAGCCTTATAGATGGGAATGACAGGAGGTAATGAACATGGAACTACCTGGTGTAGACCTTATGGTATCTTGTAGTCTCTTTCATTCTTATGTTCTTATGTTCTTAAAAATCCTAGATAATATTTGAAGCTAGGTGAGGTAAATTGACCACATTATCAAAAGTAAGTAAACTTTCAGATCGGAGACACGGAGGACAGCAAGATGGTTTTGAAACAACAAGCTTTGGATTAGAAATTAGAAATTAGAATAGATATATTTGGATGATACCAATTACAGATTGCTATCTGTTAGCAGAGGAAACCTGGCCTTTAATGAGAAAAAGAATAGAGTATGGAGGAAACCACAAAGGAAAATCAAATTATTCCAGTAATTTTTCAGAAGAAAAGTCACATGTAATGTATTTTACAGTTTGGTGATACACATAAGATAAGTCATCGAAAACAGATCGGACACTTTCGCTGTCTCATGTACTAGATGACGCATCGAATGAAATTTGGTAAAAATAGACCGTAGACTAGATTTAAAACTTGACCTGCATTTCTTTACATATTTAACTAACATATTTTAGGTGGTAATTTTCTAGCATTGGTTAAACACATGTAATTATACATATGCACACACACACACACACACACACACACACACACACACACACACACACACACACACACACACACACACACACACACACACACAAACACACACAAACACACACACACATATATATATATATATATATATATATATATATATATATACATATATATATATATTATATATCATATATATAAATATACATGTATGTATATATATATATATACATATATATACACTTTCCTGAAGAGGGCTATAGCTATTAGCCGAAATATAGAAGTTACACATTCTTCTAAAGTTTCCTTCTTATTCCGACTGTGGGTTCTTCGTAATTATTAATTACATATGTGCCACAACATTTTGTCATAGTGATATATATATATACATATACATACATACATACATATATATATATATATATGTACACGAGTCTGCCGTTTAAAAGGATTACAAAGGCGGAGCATGCCGACAGGAGACCTTTTGGTTCACATCCAGGTCGGATGCGAAAAAAATTATAATAATAATAAAGTAATAAATAAAAACTATAATACTGTAAATAACAAATAAAATACATAGATAAATGCATAGGTATAGTTAAATAATAAACAAACAGGTAAATAGTAAATAATAATAAATTGACATATAACTAATAATACATGAAAATCAAACAGACAAATGATAACAAAACAAAAACAAATGAGTGCATAGAGGGTTTAGGAAGAAATGTCAATGTAATAGTACTGGGAGACCTTAATGCTAGGGTGGGAAATGGTCCAATCGATGGAGTGGTTGGGAAGTGTGGAGTTCCAGGAAAGAATCGTAGTGGAGAGTTGATGGTGGAAATGTGTCTAGAAAGAGAGTTGATGATAGCAAATACAGTGTTTCGGAAGAAAGTCAAGCATAAGTACAAATGGGAGAGGGTGGTGGAGGGAAGGGTGGTAGATAGAGCGCTAATGGATTATGTAGTGGTAAATAGGATTATGATAGGAAGAGTTAAGGATGTACGTGTGCTAATGGGAGAGGGTGGGGGAATATCAGATCATTTTTTGGTGGAAGGTAAGCTGAGAGTGGAGGATAGATGGAGAAAGAGGAAAGGGACAAAAGGTAGGGAGGTTCTTAGAGTGAACTCCTTGAATGAAAATGAAAATGAAAAGGAGTACGAAAAGAAGCTGAAGGAGGAGTGGGAGGGAGTAAAGGATGGAGCGGAGATGGGTGTGGAGGAGGAATGGGGATGGTTCAAGGAGGGAGTCTTAAAGTGTGCAAGGATGGTGTGTGGAACAAGAAGGACAGGGGGAAATAGAAGAAAGGGTAGTGAATGGTGGGATGAGGAAACAAAGAAGGTTGTAGAAGAGAAGAAGCGAGCATTCACAGATTGGCTACAAAAGAGGACGGGGGAGTCATATGAGACGTACAAAGAAAAGAAAAGAGAAGTAAAGCAAAAGGTAAAGGAGGCAAAGAGGAGAGCAGATGTGAAATGGGGTAAGAGTATGACAGAAAATTTTGAAAGTAATAAAAAGATGTTTTGGAAAGAAATTAAGAGAGGAAGAGGAGGCGAATCAAGTAGGGAAGAAAAGATAAAAGGTGCAGATGGAGAGATGATAATGGAAGAGAAGGCAGTAAGGGGAAGATGGGCAGAATATTTTAGGGAGTTGCTAAATGTGAAGGAGGATAGGGAAGGAAAGATAGCTGCAGTGGGAAATGCGAAGAAAATGAGAGTGATGAGTGAGGAGAATGGAGGAGAAATAAGGAAGGATGAGGTGAAGGCAGTTGTTAAGATGATGAAAGCAGGTAAGGCACCTGGTCTGGATGGATGCCATGCAGAAGGTCTGAAAAAGGGAGGTTCAGTGACGGTGGACTGGTTGGTGAGGTTATTTAATGTTTGCTGGAGAGAGGGTAGAGTACCGGAGGACTGGAGAAGTGCCTGTATAGTTCCTCTCTACAAGGGAAAAGGGGACAAGTGTGAATGTAGTAGTTTCAGAGGGATTAGCCTGTTAAGTGTAGTAGGGAAGGCTTATGGGAGGATCTTGATTGAGATGATTAGGAGAGGAACAGAAGGAGTAATTGGTGAGGAACAGTGTGGATTTAGGACAGGTAGAGGTTGTGTAGATCAGATCTTTGTGGTAAGACAGATATGTGAGAAAGCTATAGGAAAGGGGAAGGATGTTTTTTGGGCTTTTATGGATCTGGAAAAGGCTTATGATAGGGTAGACAGAAAGGCACTGTGGGAGGTTATGCAGATTTATGGGATAGGAGGAAAGCTTTTGGGAGCTGTCAAGAGTTTTTATGAGAGTAGTAGAGCTTGTGTCAGGATTAGAAATGGAGAGAGTGAGTGGTTTGAAGTAAAGGTGGGACTTTGTCAAGGATGCGTTATGTCGCCCTGGCTGTTCAACTTATACATGGATGGGGTGGTGCGAGAGGTGAATGCTAGGGTAGTGGGTCAGGGATTGGAGATGGTTAAAGAAAATGGAGAAAAGTGGGAGGTGAGCCAGCTGTTGTTTGCGGACGACACTGCGCTTGTGGCAGGGTCGGAGGAGGGATTGAGGAAGCTGGTGGCAGAGTTTGGGAGAGTATGTGATAGAAGAAAGCTAAAGATAAATGTGGGTAAAAGTAAGGTGATGAGATGTACAAGGGGTGAAAGTGGCAGTAGACTGGAAGTGAACATTAAGGGAGAGCGACTGGAGAAAGTGGATAGTTTTAGATACTTGGGTGCAAGTGTAGCAGGAAAATGTGGAGTGAAGGTGGAAGTAGAATGTAGATTGAGTGAAGCGAGTAAATGCCTTGGTGGATTAAAGAGTGTAATGAGGAATAGACATTTAGGAATGGATGCGAAGAGGAGACTGTATGAAGGAGTGATTGTGCCAACAGCACTGTATGGGGCAGAAACGTGGAACATAAGAGAAGAAGAGAGAAGGAGCTTGAATGTGTTTGAGATGAGGTGTCTGAGAAGTATGGTGGGGGTTACTAGGCTGGATAGAGTGAGAAATGAGGAGGTGAGGAGGAGAACAGGGGTGAAAAAGGAGCTGGGAGATAGGGTTGATGAAAGAATATTAGGATGGTTTGGACACATGGAAAGAATGAGTGAAGAAAGACTAGTAAAAGAGGTATGGAAGGCAGATGTGGAGGGAATGAACATGAGGGGACGTCCTAGGATGAGGTGGATGGATGGGGTGAAGGGGGCTTTGGGGAAGAGGGGAATGTCTGTTGAGGAAGGAAGGGAGAGGACGGAAGACAGAGGTGAATGGAGAAGGGTTGTATATGGATGATGTTGTGATTGCATGAGGAGGAATGGGCGGGGGGGTGGGGGTGGGGTAGTATGTGTGAGTAAATTTTGACGCAGCCCGAAGGGATTTCTCCCCGTCCTCTCCTTATATGCAAGGGGGGACGGAGAGGGGGGGTCGCCGATTAAATGAAGCGGCCTTGCTGTGGATGTGCTGTGTCTTGCGACACTGCTTCTGACCCAGGGCGGTGGGCAAGGTGCAGGGATGACCCGTCATCCAGGAGGTGCTCAGATGAGAGGGAGGGTGGGAGGGGTGTGGAGTGTATTTAGGGATGAAATGGGTGGGAGTGTTTTTATGCCTTTCCCTTTTTGGCTACCTCCCTTGAAAGGGGGAAAAAGCCTTGGTATATGTATGTATGTATATATATATATATATAT
>NC_134802.1:27331888-27334388 GCF_046742065.1 Oratosquilla oratoria
TTCCCTCCCTACCCTCCTTAATATTTAGCCATTGCCTATAATACTCCGCCCATCTTCCTTTTACGTCTCTTCCACTATCATCTCTCCATCTGCACCTTTTACCTTTTCTTCTCTACTTGATTTGCCTCCTCTTACTCTTATAATTTCCTTCTAAAACATTCTTTTATTATTTCTAAAACCCTCTTACCCCATTTTGTATATCCTCTTCTCCTTGCCTTCCTTATATTATGCTTTACTTCTCTTCTCATTTTTTTTTTTACTTTTCATTTTTTGTAACAAATCTGTGAATGCTCAATTCTTCTCTTCTACAACCTTCTTTGCTTCATCATCCCACCACTCACTACCCTTCCTCCTATTTCCTCCCGTCCTCCTTAGTCCACACACCAACTTTGCACACCTTGTGACTCCTTCCTTGAACCATCCACATTCCTCCTCCACTCCTAGTTCTATTCTATTTTTCACTCTCTCCCATTCCTCGCTTAGTTTCTTCTTGTACTCTTTCTATTTTTCTTTCCTATTTAAGCAGTTAACCCTAAGCACCTCCCTACTTATTGTCCTTTTCCTCTTTCTCCATCTGTTCTCCAATATAAACTTATCTTCCGCCAAAGAATTTTCTGGCATTCTCCACTCTCTCCCCTTAGAACATATACAACTAAAACTCTTCCTACTTTTCACCTGATTACCACTATGTAGTCCGTTAAAGCCTTATCTACCACCCTTCCATCCACCACCCTATCCCATGTGTACCTATGCTTGACTTTCTTCCTAAATACGGTATTTGCTATCATCAACTTTCTGGGCACATCACCACCATAAACTCTCCACTAAAAATTTGTCCTGGAACTCTATACTTCTCAACCACTCCGTCTATTGGTTCATTCCCTACCACATCATTAACATCTCCCAATACCATTACATTGACATTTCTCCCTGAACCCGTTAGGTATTCATTCAAATATATAAAAAAAATCCATTTCCTCTACAATCTTCTCACTACCAGCCCCATATGTATTTACAAAACCTACATCTCCTTTCCCAATTTCATCTTCACCTGCATTAACCTTGAAGAAAGCTTCTTCCATTCCACCACAAGTCTATCTCTTCACTTACTAGTATAACCACCCCTTCTCTCTCTCGTCATATCTTCACTCCTGACACCCTCCCAACTACACTCCCAAACTCAAACTCGCTCCTCCCTTTCAACTTAGTTTCATTCAATGCCATCATATCCCATCTTTCTTCTCACAAACATACTGTCTATCTCTGCCCTTTTACTCTCACTTGTACCACGTACACGCACATTAAAAAATCTATACCTTATGGTTCTGGTTGGAAAATTCCTCCCAGACCCTCATATGCCGTTGCTTCTTTTAGGAATCTCCCCTTTGGGGCTACAGAGAGTAGGAGGTCTACTCCTATCCCCATGTCGTTTGTGTTGCCTTTTACGACTCAAATGGAAACACTCGGTGGCAGTATTCTTCTTCCCCACCACAGGGTTTTGCGGAAAATAGGAAATTAATATTCATGGAAGTGGTATGGGACAGTATTTAGAGTGGGGGGACAGCATAACGGAGGAACAGTCTATCACAGACAAAATGATGTGTGGCTCTGGTCCATAGGGGGACCCCATATAGACCCTAAAGCATCAGCTGCATGCTGCTGAGCAGCTTTTAACCCCATAATAACATGCAGCCAATACCCCAGACGGGGATGAATATAACTAAAAGTCTTGGAACTGAGTTTTATAATAATGAAACAATATGAATTCATCCTTTAGGGTATAGAACAGGAAAAGGAAACATATAATGTTTGTATACTTCAATGTCGTCAATTTACTGATTTTCTTTATAGATTTATATTTTTATTTTCTTTATACACTTTGTAAATGTTCATATATCAAAGGTCAAACAAAATGAACCGTTCTCATCACGGTGACTCATTGGTGAAGATTTATATTAACTTTATTCTGGTTGCTGATAGATGATATTATTCTTTTCGGAGGAGGGTGGGGTCAAATAAGCTATACATGGAGTCTCTACTGATTAAAGATATTTTTGTGCATCCAACCCATTCTGCTGAACAAACTTGTTTGACATAAACCAGAATGAAATATGTTAATAGTGTCATCATATCAAATGGTCCCAGAGCTGAATATAGTTTCTCATGACCAATACCCTATTTCTCATCAAATCCACCTTCCAGTAGACTTAAACCAACTGATATTTCTCACAGCGTAAGATTAGCATGTTTCATTCCTGAGTGAATAAAGCTATTACCCTTACACTATATGGGATAGAATAAATATCTTTGATTCTATTGTAATAAGACATATGATGGTCATAAGGCCACATATCGCATTAGGATTAGCAAGTGTATTTTTGAAATAAATGTATTTGCTCTGCTCTGGTGGCGTAATAGGAAGCGTGCTGTTGTCGCATTAGCTTAGTTGTGGGTTCGAATTCTGCAATTACCTTTGATTTTCTTGCAGTAGCTGTTACCT
>NC_134802.1:27349388-27351888 GCF_046742065.1 Oratosquilla oratoria
TCTATTCTGTCTAGATGGAACAAAATTTGAGAAAGTTTTATTATGCTGAAGAGAAAAGGATATCAAGGATACCCAGATGCCAAATGAACAACGAACAGTAGTGTCTGGACAAGAGGTTTCATAGGTGTGTGATTCAAGACCCCATTTTCAGTGTGTGAGGTAAGGGCTTACGGTACTAAATCCTTCAGCAATAACAAAGAAGGCTTTCACTGACAATCATCTCGCCGAATAAATAAAGGCTTAAATATAGAAATTCAAATAAAAAAAGACTTGTGTGATTTACTGCAACTGGGAAACTGAAAAAATCTGTGAAAGTATTACGCATGTTTAATATTCATAAAACTATCACTTAATCAGGTTTGGCATTCAAAATCTATGATAAAGATATAGGCATGAAACTAAAGTATTAATATTTTTGTTACCAGAATTTTTTCAAATCATAATAATCTAATACAAATTGTATTTTTTTTTCTTAACAGATCATACTATGGAAAATAGATAATTACATAATAGAGGGATACCTTATGGTGAGCAAATATTCAGAACAATTGTCCAAGCATTTTCTTTAACTAATACCAAAATACTCAATAAATTTGAGTATCAATTATTGATTGTGATAGTATGTTGAATATATATATACATATACATATACATATATATATATACATATATATATACATATATACTTATATGTATATAAATACATATATATATATATATATATATATATATATATATATATATATATAATTAAATTTGACCGCTGCTTGTGCAAGAATAAGCTTCTTGTTGAAGGATTCAACCTTTCTAATAGTGCTTCTTTGTTCTTCATGAAGTCGGAATAAAAGATTGCCGAAGTTCATATTGTGTATTATACGACGTTTCGCTCTTCTTAGAGCATTTTCAAGTACATCTAAATGGTAATAGAAACAATTTATATATATGACAATAGGTGAACTGGGAAAGCTTATACAAAATAGTGAAGAAAGATCAAAGATCTTATGTGGGAATTACGTCCGTGGCACTCCGTGGGGTGCTGGGAGGGTCAGTTGTCCACCCAGTGAAGCTAGAGCCACGGAGGTTGTACCTCCCTGTACATTTATGGATGGAGCCTTCTCTCGAATATGGAGGGCCTCCAGGATCTCCAGACGATGAAAGTTATGTGCGGAGTCGATGATCTTTGTATTTTCCACCAGGATCTTTCTAGTCAGGGAGGAGTTATGTTTTTCCGAAAAATGTTTCTTCGGGGCACCAGCTTGTAGATGGCACGTTAATCTTCTGGAGAGAGAAGTGGTCGTCATTCCTATGTAAGATACAGGACGAAGCTTACAGTCTTCGTGCGGGCAGATGAACTCATAGATGACATTACTCCTCCGTAGTGGGTTGAGGTTACGGGTCGGGTTATTTCGCAGGATGAGGTTTGACGTTTTAAAATTCTTATAATAAACCCGAAGCTCCAGCTTTTCTCCAGGGTCGGATGGTTGTACACCGCGTTCAACAATTTCCCTGAGGATTCTTTCGTCCGTTCGGTAAGCCGTACTCATAAAAGCTCTGTAATTAAGAATAATTGAGGGGGGTTTCTCGGGAGGGATGGTGTCATGCTTTAGGTAGTTCTCCATTTTTCGTCGGATGACTTCTTGTACGTCCTTATTGGGGAATCCATTGTTAACAAGGACTTGCTGCAAACGTTGAAGCTCTTGGTGTAAAAGAGGCCATGTGGAGCAGTGCGTGAATGCCCTGTTCACGTATGAACGTATGACGCTTTTCTTGTAGGCTGCAGGGCATTCTCCATCCGCATTTAAACATCTACCCTCGTTCGTGCTTTTAACGTATACAGTGGTGGTAAATCTATTTACGTCGGGTTTTACAAAGATATCTAAAAAGGGCAAAGAACCATCAGCATGACGTTCACTTGTGAAGTTGAGACAAGAGTTAGTAGCGAATGCCTCACATAGTTCTTGTAGATGTGTATGGTCTCTTGCTTCAACGAATATATCGTCCACGTATCTACCATAGGAGTGTGGGCGAATTAAAGGATCTGAGAAAACTCGTCTTTCCACTAAACCCATGTAGAAGTTGGCGAAAAGGACTCCGAGAGGGGACCCCATCGCCACACCATCTACCTGTCTATACAGCTTACCGTCCGGTCCGCGGAACGGGGATTCAGTCGTGCACGCTTCTAGAAGTTTACGAAGCAAAGTTTCCGGAATATCCAAGGGAACATGATTGGAGTGATAAACCTCATCTAAGATGAAGTTTATGGTCTCATTCACGGGGACATTTGTGAAGAGACTCTCAGCATCTAACGAGGCAATAAGACCTGTAGGGGTTTTGTTGTGAAGAAGGTCAATAAATTCTTTAGGGGACTTCAGCAACCAGGAACTAGGTACATATGGGATAAGGAGTTCGTGGAGTCTCTTGGCTAAACCATAGGTCGGGGTGGGAATTTGGCTGATAATTGGTCTAAGGGGGTTATGGGGCTTGTGTGTTTTTACGTTTC
>NC_134802.1:27356888-27366888 GCF_046742065.1 Oratosquilla oratoria
ACCAAGATGAAAAACATCTGGTGTTTGTTCAAACAGATTATACAAAATGTGGTGAAACAAAGAACAGGCAACGTATCAAAAATAAATCTATCAAAAAGGTTAGAGCAAAATGAAGTAATGTAGAAAATGAAAAGAAAAAGTAAAAAAGAGAAGGAGGTATTGATGGAAATCTAAAATGACTCTTTTGGTTGAGCCAACATACCTATAAATGTAGAAATATGGTCTTCACGTATTCCGCATTTCCTTTGCCTTTGTTGTTCTGTAATATATCATTTCATTCTCTGATTTGTGTGAAATAGGAGTTGCCTCCTTTCCTTGGAATACTGATAGATCAGATTTAGCTTATTTGTTAATTGTGATTATTTTTGTCTTACAGAAATATTATTCACGTTGTTATTGACCTTTTTAGCATTTATCTATTTGTTTATTTATATATGTATATTTATTAATCAATCAGTTTATATATTTGATTCTTTATATATTCATTCATTCATATATTTATATATTTATTTCTTATTTGTATATATATATATATATGTGTGTGTATTTGTTCATCTATCTTTATCTATTTCGTTTATCTTATTTATATTATTAATTTTATTTGTTGCTACATTTTATATAAAACAATCGTAATTAATTGAATTATACAAATTGGGAATATATACGGCGAGGAACTTACATTGAACATTCCACATGGGACCTCACTCGCCAATATCTTTATGAATCAATCCATTTCTTTTTGAAAATGAACACAACGAACAAATCCAGCTCCATAAGGCTAGCATATATGACTAGAAAACGTAGTTAAATATCTAATATACTAAACATCATGTCATAGTACTGCCTCATGGTTACCATCAGCAGATACATTTGTAACATAGCTATAATATTTTTATGAATCTATATTATCTATAATGCTCTTAATTCTTATTTATGTTTGTATATCCTAGAACTTATATTACATTTCATTAAATCTGGTTTTGAGGTATTTATGACTAATATATACCTGTACAAAATCAGGTCACACTTAAATCTTGTTGTTCTCAATTTGGGCGTGATTTGGGGAACTCTTCCCTGTTTTTCAGTCTGCTATAAAGAAAATGGAATAAGTAATAACTAGCTAATACTTTATGGTTACTGCTAATGAACCTGCCGATAATTGTGAAGTCCGATTTTTTTCTTTCATTAATGTGAGTACATATTTCATTATGAATGTTAAGCCAACTACCATTCCATATTTGTTTTTGTGTTTAATCACATCCCGGTCAAAGAGGAAATAATTATGATTATATATATATATATATATATATATATATATATATATATATATTATATATATATAGATATATGTATATACATGTATGTCTATACATATATATATATATATATATATATATATATATATATATATATATATTAAACAAAAACCCACTGTGTTGGATAAGAAGAAATGAAATAAATGAATTCCATATATTTCGATCACGGACTGTGATCCTCTTCAGTGGAATACAGAAAGGTAGAGCAAAAGGCATGTCTTATATACAATAAAAATAAGGGACAAGGGTAGGACTCAGGTAGCGTCTAGTGCTTTGCGGGGCAGGTCACCCGCCTTCACCAACGATGGTAACAATTTGTTGACTGCCCAGGTGGTAATGCAGTCAGGTGACCACTGCCCATATGATATATCATATGCCCATATTAATATATCATATGGGCAGTGGTCACCTGACTGCATTACCACCTGGGCAGTCAACAAATTGTTACCATCGTTGGTGAAGGCGGGTGACCTGCCCCGCAAAGCACTAGACGCTACCTGAGTCCTACCCTTGTCCCTTATTTTTATTGTATATAAGACATGCCTTTTGCTCTACCTTTCTGTATTCCACTGAAGAGGATCACAGTCCGTGATCGAAATATATGGAATTCATTTATTTCATTTCTTCTTATCCAACACAGTGGGTTTTTGTTGAATCTTTACGAATGTGTTACGACATTACTTTATAGTTATATATATATATATATATATATATATATATATATATATATATACATATACTGTATATATATATATATATATATATATATATATGTATACATATACAGTATATATATATATATATATATATATATATATATATATATATATATATATATATATATGTATATATATATATATATATACACGTAGTAGCGAGAATATCCGCGAATCCTCGAGACATACAATGTGACACTATGACATTTGTTATTAAAAAAAATGCCCCCACCTGTCAGAGCAGATATAAAAAAAAGGGGGGGGGAGGGGGGAAAGAGGGCTTAGATCATAGCCAAACCTCTACTGGCGTATGGCATCCTAGAACAACCTTGTGTTTCTCTCACTTCCCCATCCACATCCCTTCACGGGAAGTCTTGGTCCCAGACTCTTTACCATTCACCACTGTCCCAATACGAGACAGTGTGACATATTTCTTGCACGCGACTGTTGCTCTTTTAAGAATAAGTGTCACTCTGTTGTTTTTGGATGTCATGTACACGTATGTTTATGTTTAGAGGATGAGAATGAGGAGGAGGGAAAGGAGGAGGAGAATATAGTGAAGGAGATCGAGAAAAAGAAATAAAAGGGGAAGGGAGAGAACGAGAATGACAAGAAAGAAAAAGTGGAAAGAGAAGAACAGAATGAGAAGAAATAGAATTGTGAGGGAGAGTATGATGAGAAAGGAAAAAAAAGGAGAAGCAGAGAGCAAGGAGGGAAAGAAGAGGAAAGAAAAGGTAGAGGACGAGGAGGAGGACAAGAAGAAGAAAAAAGATGACAAGGAGGGAAAGGATAAGGACCAGGAGGAATGGAGAATGGTTAGGAAAAAGAGCAGAAGACCAAAGAAAAGTTTAGGAAAGAGAAGATGAAAGAAATGAAGGGAGAGGAGTAGGTCGAGGAGGCCAGGCAAAGAGAGGAGGAAAAAGGAGAGCACAAGAGCCACGAGGAACGAGATGAGGGGGACTGAGGAGAAGTAAGAAAACAAGGTAACAAGAAGGACGTAGGTTAAGGGGAGGAAAGGGAGGAGAAGGGGAAGGAAATAGAAGAAGGGAAGAAGAAAGGAGAAAAGAAATAAGAAGAAGGGGAGTAGGAGAAGAGGGAGGACTAGGAGGAAGGGGGAGGAGGAGAAGGAGAAGAGGAGATGGAGGAGGAGGATGTGGAGGAGGAGGATGTGAAGGAGGATGATGTAGGGGAGGATGAGGAGGAGGAGTAGGAGAAGAAGGAGTTCAGGACTAGAAGTATGAGGAAGAAAACGAAAGGGATACAGACAGGTTGAGATTGAAGCTGGGATCGGCAGACAGGTGGAGGATGGAGGAGAAAGCTCAAATAGATGGTGATGGTGGTGGTGAATAGCTGTGTGAGTTCTGGTGTCCGTAATAATGGTGATAGTGGTGGCTCAGGTAGTAGAGTGGTGGTAATTGCAATGATGGTAATGGCAGTGGTAGAGATGTTGATGGTAATAGTATTGGTGATAGTGGTGGTGGTGGTGGTGGTGGTAATGGAAGTAGTTGGTAGTAATTGTAACAATGGTGCTGTGGTGGTGGCGATAACGGTGGTGACTGTAATGGTGATACAAACAGTGATGGTGATTGTGGTGGAGGTGGTAATGATAGTGGTGACAGAGAACTGTGTTTTTAATGGTGTTGGTAGTAATGGTGATAACAATGTTGGGGTGGTGATGGTGGTAATAGTGGTTAAGATAACGGTGGTGACAGTAGAAAAGGGAACTGATAATTTGTGAGAACATGGACATCACACACAAGAAAAGTGAAATGTTATTAGTTAAAACAGTAAAAAAAAAATAGTAGTAATAAAATAAGGTTAATAACTGAAGGTTGGAGGTTGGAGGTTGGAGGTTGAAGGTTGGTGGTTGATGGCTGATGGCTGATGGCCGATGGATGGTGGTTGGTATTGGTTCTTGATTGTTAGTGCCTAGTGGTTGATGGTTAGTAGTTGGTGGTTCGTTGTTAGTGGTTGGTGTTTGGTGGCTGATATTGGTGATTGGTAGTTGGTGGTTGGTCGTTGATGGTTGGTAGTTGGTGGATGGTGTCTAGTGGTTGGTGGTTAGAAGTTAGTGGTTGGTGTTGGTTGTTGTTGGTAGCTGGTAGTTGATGTATAGTGGTTGGTAGTTGGTGATTGGTGATTGGTGATTGATGGGTGATTGTTGCTGGTTGGTGGTTCATGATAGTTGGTGTTTGATGTTGGTTGTTGGTAGTTTATGGTGGTTGGTGATTGATAGGTGATGATTGGTTATTGATGGTTGGTAGTTGATGGAGGGTGATTGTTAGTAGTTGGTGGTTGGCTGTTAGTGTTTGGTGGTTCATGGTGACTGCTGGTTGGCTTGGCTGTTGGTGGTTTGGTGTTGACGGTTGGTGGTTAGTGTTGGCGTTGTTAGATTGTGTTTGAAATGTTCACATATGTAAAATGTTCTGTATCATTTGATATAGTGGCTTTTCCTGAAGCAAATTATATAATCTAGATGAGCTAGCAATAATACATTTTAACTAAGTCAAAAGAACCTAGAAGTTTAATTTCAAAGATGAAATTCTCAGTACAAGTCGGGTTTCTCAGTTTTCTATTTAATAATCTAATAATATTAAAGAGACTTAATTTAGATTAATAGATTCTATAGTTTCATGTTTCTAATTTTACAGTTTTCTATGTTATAAGGGTATATAGGGAAGAGATACTCATGAAATCAAATTAATTTAGAAAAAAAGTTCAGTTTTATGTATCAAATACATCAGTTGTCTGTTGTAATGATATATTGACAAGGGATTATATGAAATTAATCAAATCAAGATAAGCTGGAATTTAATGCCTGAACTGGAATCCCTGTACGTGTCAAGTCATCCAGTTTGCCCTGGAAGGACCAGTTATTGGGCAGGTAAACAGTCCTCAGTCGAAATTTATGACCAACATCTGTTCCAGTGTTCTCCCCCACCCCTTTCCCTATCTCGCCCTTCAAAACGATTTTGCGATTAATTCCATCTACTTCAATGTCACTGTTCTTTCTTTTGGACGTGTTTTTATTCTCCACTTCTCCTCTCCCTTCTTGTCCTTGAGACGCTAATTACATACCTTCTATCTGTTATCCTTTTCTTCCTCCTCGTCGTCCTCTTTCTTCTTCTTCTTCCTTTCTCCAAATTCTTATTATCAGTTCTACCCCCCCAGTGAATTCCGTTCCTTGCCTTTGTTCTACGTTCTTTAGTTAGACATCTTGTGTGCAAAACAGTCTTTCTATTTATGTTATCGCCTTTTCTTGTTTTCCATCTGTCTAAAATCGGTTCATCTTGACTAGCATGGGAATGTAAAGGAGGAAGAAACGTCTTCTGTCTTGACTCTTTGTCATCTTCGTTATTACGTGTGTAATAGAATCAAAAGGTCTATAAAGGCATAATATGATGATAAAAACACTCCCAGAAGATATTTCTCACCTTTTCTCTCGTTCCTTCCATTCCCCTTCTTTATTATGTTCCTTCGTTCTTCCCTTCACTTCTTATTCCACTTTCGTTCTCTCTTCGACCCAACTTTCCACTGCCTCATCTCTCCCTCCCATCCGCCATCGCTTTATCATCTTTCTTCAGGTGTTCCTCCTCCCTCACTTTCTTTACTCATTTTACAACTTTACTCTTCCTCCAATTCGTAACTTTTCCTTCCTTTCTTATTTCTCTCTCGCACTTCATCTTTGTCACTGTTTTCTTTTCCTTTTTTATTGTTAATGCTTGTATTTATGTTTTTTTAACGTTATTTCGTTTTTTTTTCTATCTCTAAGAAAAATGTATATTTCTTCCACTTCATCTTTGTCACTTTTTTTTTTTTTGAAAGCTTCTTTTTATATTTCTGCTGTTTTCATTATCTTTTTTTATCTCTAAAAAATTACTCTCATTTATTTTTAACTTTTCATTATGTCTTTTGCTATCCATCTATTTCTCTTCTTATTTTTAATTCTCTCTCTTTATTACTTTATTGAAAATATTTCATATCTTGTTCAATTCTTTGCCGCTAACTAAAACTTCTTTTCAGAATTTCTTTTGTACCTCCTATATTCTTCATCATCTTACCTTTACCTTTACCATACACCAGGTAGGGCCAGTGCCCTGTCAGTTGTGAGGCCTCACGAAACTTCTCCACCAGGTACGATCCTCGTAAAGTTCCTCTTCTTCCTCTTCTTCTTCATCATCTTCAATCGATTATTTCCATCACGTCTTCTCGTCTACCAGAATCTTTTCACTATTGTCGTTGACTAATCCTAAAAATCCTCTTTTATATATCATCATCACCCAGTCTTCTGAATCCACTTTGTTTTGCTTTTATTTTTGATACTTTTATACTCCTCTTTTATAATCTATCCCATCTATTTTTCAATTTCCTTGTAACCAAACCGCCTCATTTTCCTCTCCTACTTGACTTTCACTTTACATTATACTCTCATTTGTTTTGTGTCTCAATAAGAAAACATTTCCTACGGGTTTTGTTGCATCCAATATGGTTCGAAATTATAAAATCCATTTGGACATGTAACAAATTGGTATGAAGGAATTGCTCTTCTCATCTTCCATTTTTTTTAACTTTTATATATATATATATATATATATATATATGTAAATATATGTATATATATACATATGTATACATATATATATATATATATATGTATATATATATATGTATATATATACATATGTATATATATATGCATATATATATATATATATATATATATATATATATATATATATATATATAATCAAAGCCGACCGTCACAAAGTCTGGATCCAAGACTTACAAGGATTGATTTGTTCCATGTTCCTATAATTATGATTAATGATATCATAGATATTATGATTAACATTATGTTTTTATATTTATAATTTTCATCTTATTTACATTTATTTGTTTATTGTATGGATCCAGGCATAGTATGAACCTATACTGTAATTCACAGCCTATCATTTCTAATGCCTTTGGTCGATTATAATTTTCTTTAGCTCACCAGTTTGCTTTATTAAACCCTGTAACTCCTTGTCACCTTTCACCCTCAGATCTACACCCAATTTCACCCTTAAAGTTGCCCTCTACCCCGCGTCCTTCAGCTTCCACCCACATCAACTCACATTCAATCCAGGACCCTCTATGTCAACCTCACCATCAGATCTCTCGTCTCTTCTTTTCCTTCCATCCCTCGTTCTCTGTTTCCCTTCCCCTCTCCATCCCTTATTTCCTCCTTTCGGTTCAGCCGCGTTTGATATATATTTTTTTTCTGCCTTTTCTAGTTCCTTCCCATTTCCCGAGTCTTTCGTCTACACACAAAACCATTGCCCTCCCTCCGTTTTCTTCCATTTTAGTCTATGTTTGTTAACTTCCTCTTCTCTCACCCAAAGCCGTGATGTCTTACCTTGTCCTGTACATCATGACATCTTCTTGTGGATCTCGAATACATTTTCATATTCACACCAATGATAGTCGTCCCTAGCCAGCAACCCCGGTAGCCTTCACTCCATGCCTTAATCAACTACCTAATATCAATTACATTTCCTCCTTTCGTCATTGTATCACTTACGAATACCCTTCTTCCCTCAACTTTGTCCTTAACTTCTATCTGAGTTCTCACTTATCATTTTTCATCTTTTAAGTTTTCCACTCTTTATCCTACCGCTTATCTATATACTTCTTTCCTCTTTTCACTGCCTTCATATTTGATCTATATCCCTTTGTTCTATATATCAAGACATTCTATGTTTCTATCACTCTTTTTTAACTCTTTCTCCCTTTGGTTAATTACCTTCTTCTTTCCTCCTCTCTTTTTCCTCGCCTTTCATACATATTACTTCGCTTCATACGTTCAGACTTTATGCCTATTATTCTTTTACTTCCTCTTGATTCTTTTATCCTTTGCTTACTCAAAGCTCACGTATTCCAAGTCTCCGACTTCTCTGGTTTCAGCTTCGGGTGCGTTTGTACGTTGAAGAACGATGTTAAGCTACGGCTTAAGTTATGGTTAGTGGCTATTCAGCTCTGGGCTGGATTTCATTAAAAGCCAAACCCTTTTAATAATCTATTCACTCAGATACCAAGAGAAGCCCTAGAGATCATGACACAGTTGAGCCTTATGGTCTGAAGTCTTTGCAATTTCTTTTCATAAACGAAAACTTACAGGAAAGGAAGGCAAAGGGAAGCTGTGCTAAATTGCACTAATTTAATAAACGTATTTTTATGTATGTACACGTACACATACACATACAAACATACTCGAATACATAGTCTTTCACACACACATACACGCATGCACAAGAAACCCACACAAACAAGCACACACACAAAAACACACACATACACACACACACACACACACACACACACACACACACACACACACACACACACACACACACACACACACACACACACACACAATCGCACACACACACACACACACACACACACACACACACACACACACACACACACACACACACACACACACACACACACACACACACACACACACACACACATACACATACACGAAAGAAACTTGTTATATTATCTAATTGTCTAATAACTCCGGGTGTGTTGCATCTTCCTTTTTGTGAAGGCGTAAGGATGTAAGAATAATCATTCTGACCGCTGTACAAGGACTGGAAGGATTAGAGAAATATAATTTCAACGAATATATGTATTGGAAGAATCAGAACCACCTTCCTATACGAAGGACTTTTTCCATACATGAAAATAGAAAGAAAATGGTATGGAATGTATGTTTGACATATTAAGTATAAGATATGCAAAATATGTAGGCATAAAGAGTAGAACAAATTAATTGAGATTAGATAAGAGAATAACTCCAAGTCGAAAGAGAGTTCCAATAGCCATAACTTGACTTCACAAGACAGCTCGTTTCATGATAAGAACGCGAAAATTTGAAATTATATCTATATAAATTCTTGCTGTAAACTTAAAAAGAAATTCTTAGAAGATAATAACTCGAAAATTTAAAAATGTGTAGATATTAATTAAAGTTAGAAATGATAACAGCTGTAAACTTAAAAGAAAAAATACTTTAAAGATAAGAACGCGAAAAAATATGTACAGGTTATTTGTTGATGAAAGTAGTAACATAGTACTAACCCTTTTCAAATTCTTGGTATAAACTGTAAACATATAACTTAGAAGATAATGCAACCGTTTGTCAAGTCTGATACTAAAGAGCTTATTTTGACTTCGCAATTTTAAACTAAGTGTTCATTTGCGACTAAGAATTTTAGGGAAGATGAAAACGTTTTTTTTTTTTATAGATCAGAGGGCATGTTGACTTTATGTGAATACGAAAAGAATACAAACAAGAAGTTTAAAGTAAAGGGAACTAAGTCTAGAGTCAGACATAAAGATGGTGTATACGAGAGTCGAAAAGTATTACGATTTGCGTTAGGTAAGTAAGATGACACGTAGGAAATGCAAGTTTTTTCAGACTGAAAACTGGACTAAGCTAAAGGTGTGTTATGCCCCTGAGGATGTTCACCGTCTACGCAAATGGAGATATGCATAAACTGAAGTGAAGACAAGTAAACGATTTTCTGATTGTGAAAGAAAACGGAGATGTTGTATGGATGAAGTATATAACAAGACAGTACAAAGAAAACGCATTAAGAAACAAAACAGTACACACTAAAGAAAATGTAAGGTATATAACACATCATCAAAGCACACAAAGATTCTCAGAAGATAGCTTAAAAAGGATGGCAAAGAGATTATAATAATCATTATGATACAGAAGTGAGGGCGATGAACAAGAAAGAAATATTAAGAAATAGCAGTGGCAGGATGAGACGACATTGATCACGTGTTCAGGAGGGACTGCGACTGTGGGTGCAGTAAAAGAGCAGGAAGAGGAATATCGACTATCGCAAGCCCCAAGGATTGCTGCAGTAAAGACACTTTTTGCAGCTTAGAGGATTTCCCTAGACAATA
>NC_134802.1:27376888-27386888 GCF_046742065.1 Oratosquilla oratoria
GACCCACTGATAACTGGTAAGTTCCTGATGGCAAACAGGGAAATTCCTCATAATTATATGGGATACCGTCATAATGACGGCGTGGAGCATTGGGCACCCTATAGATATATGGCCTCACCGAGCATAATGAATAAGGTGACCCCAGAGAAATATCTCAACAGAAACCAGTTGGCACGGTGGTGAGATTACTGCCAACCTCCCTTCATAGCAAATATGAATATCACAACCAAAACAAAACTGGGCGTTCCTGTTGGATCATCGTCTCCTAAAGGTCCAACCGCATTGCCTCGTGTGCTTACGGGCAGTGTGCCACCGAATGTGAGTAAGCAATGTCCAAGTAGATCCAAGTCTTGGACATTAAACAACATAAAGAAAATAAAGATCTATACATACAACGTAAGAAGTCTCTCAGAAGACTACAGACTGGAGAGTTTAATGGAAGAACTAGACAACATCAAGTAGGACATCGTAGGACTGAGTGAAGTCCGAAGAGTGGAAGAAAAGCTAATACAATTACAAGATGGTCACCACCTGTTCTACTATAGAGGTAAGGACAAAGAAAGATCTAGTGGAGTAGGATTCTTAATAAACCGAGAAGTTGTTGGTAACGCAGTTAAATTCAGTAGTTTATCGGACAGGGTAGCTTGGATTGTGATTAGGCTGTGCAAAAGATACACTCTAAAAATAGTTCAAGTTTATGCACCAACTTCACAGAGTTCAGACGATAAAATTGAGTCCCTCTATGATGATTTAAGTCAGGTAATGGATCAAGAAAAAATTAAGTACACGTTGGTAATGGGCGACTTTAATGCTAAAGTGGGGAAGAAGATGGGAGATGAGACGTGCATTGGTAAGTTTGGGGTAGGTGAAAGAAATGACTGAGGCAAGATGTTAGTAAATTTTGCAGATAACTACAACATGAGAATAGTGAAAACTTTCTTCCAAAAGCGTGTAGGTCGTAAATGGACGTGAAGAAGTCCAAATGGAACAACAAAGAACGAAATAGACTTCATATTAGGAGATGAGAGCAAAAGCGTTAGCAATGTTACGGTGATAAAAAAAAAAAAAAGTCAACATAGGTAGTGACCATAGATTGGTAAGTTTCACAGGTAAATTTGATTTCAGAGCCGAGAGAAATATAAACTAGTTTAAAAAATATATATATATATATATATATATATATATATATATATGTATGTATATATACATATATATGTATATGTATATATATATATATGTATATTATATATATATATATATATATATATATGTATATAATGTATATTATATACATGTATATATATATATATATATATATATATGTGTGTGGGTGTGTGTGTGTGTGTGTGTGTGTGTGTGTGTGTGTGTGTGTGTGTGTGTGTGTGTGTGTGTGTGTGTGTGTGTGTGTGTGTGTGTGTGTGTGTGTGGTGTGTGTCTGTGTGTGTGTGTGTGTGTGTGTGTGTGTGTGTGTGTGTGTGTGTGTGTGTGTGTGTGTGTGTGTGTGTGTGTGTGTGTGTGTGTGTGTGTGTGTGCGTGCGGGTTGCTAATAAATGTGTGTTAACAAGGGATAATAGTGTATTAATTTGATTAATTAAATCACTACAACAAAATGTGCTTACACTTAGAAGGCAAACTAGTAAACGTCATCTCTTTATGCAGCCTGAGTTGGCGGGAAGCATTCACAACCGCATGAGTCCTTCACAAAATGTCTATATCATAATATTTATATACAAAAAGGGAAAGCATTTATTTTCCAAGGTACTCACGAGTACAATGCAAGATAAATCGCACAATGCCACAGGCACGCAGATACACCACAACATTGTTCGGCCACCACCACACGGTGACCCCACTGAGCAAATGAGAAGACAAAAACAAACTATTTATAAGTTCACTTACATTACAGGGTAATTACAAAAGTGTGGAAAAGAACGATGGCATTAACACACCCAGATACATAAACATAACATACATAATTACATGACATAAGGAGAATATATACAAATGCATACAGAAAACAAAACGATTGCCGGACGTCCGGAACATGACACTTAAAAGCTAAAAAAAAAAAATTACACATAATATAAATCAATACACTCGGTAGATAAAGAAGATATACACATTATACATACAACACTCATAATAACTAAACAAGAGGTACACATATAAATTAATACAATTAATAGAGAAACAAGATACAAAGCACAGGTCAAGACAAGCATGGATAATTACATAAGTAATGCATATGTACAATTATGAAAATATAGGACCCTTTTTATGGATATCATAATTGTGATGGGTAGATACAGAAAACATAGTTTGTACAGTGAGCCTTAGAGGAGGCCGGGTAAATGCAAGGATAGACACTCTTATCGCCCTAAGCCTATCAACATGCACCACTTCGCTAAGTCCCTGGGAAGAATCAAAGATCCTGAATTTATTGACATACAACTTTTCAGTAACTGATTGTAGCAGTTACCGACAAGACTGAAGAGTTAAACACCATATGAGGACGGAGCCTTTATCTATACGACGTTTTGCTTATTACAGCTTTTTCAAGTACTTGAAAAAGCTGTAATAAGCGAAACGTCATACAAACAAAGGCTCCGTCCTCATATGGTGTTTAACTTTTCAGTAACTAAAAGGGGATCTGTAAATTTATAATTAAGTTTAGATTGGCGGTCAGGCATGCTCTTATAAACATGATTACCAATACTAACGTTAACAGGCTTAGCCCTTATATGGGCACAAGAGATACACTGGGCTACATGAGAGGTAATGTCCAATTGCATTTTTGGCCAATAATAATTTTTATGTTCCATAGCCAGAGTTGTGTCACGACCTGCGTGACCAGCTTGAGGGGCATCATGAGAAAGGGACAAAACAACAGGAGCTAGGGACTCAGGGATCACCAGCTGTTCTACATCCTGCTCATATACTTCCACATTACGAATGAGAAATTTGTCCTGCAAAGAAAATTGGGACAGGAGAAAAGGCAAAGCTGGTAAGGTGATATCATCACCAGACTCCAAAGCATAAATAACAGCAGACCAAACAGGGTCATCACGCTGAGCTTTGGCCAGGTTCTTCAGAGAGAAATTGCCAATCACTGTACGTGCAGCTATAGGTATGTTATGGGAAAGTGCATCAGCAACATTGTTTGCACGCCCTGGAATATGATTAAGGGTTGGGTTAAATTTCTTAGTCGCGAAAAACCTTCTGGCTAGGCGGCCGGAAAGATTTTTGCCTTTGAAAAGCTGTGTGACAGCAGTGTGGTCCGTGTAAACTGTAACAGGATATCCAAAAATTATATCAAGAAAATGCTTTAAAGCCCACACCACTACCAAGGCCTCTAAATGAATAACAGAGTAACGGGACTCAGGCTTGTTAAGAAGGCGACTAACATATACAAGAAGATAGGGTCTACATCCGTCTACTTGCTGCATAAGTACAGCCCAAATACCTGTACCAGAAACATTTGTACAAATAGTAAAGGGAAGATTATAGTCTGGGAATGCCAACACAGTGGCTTCAGTAGGTGCAAGCTTCAAGGAATCAAAACTTTCCTGATGAACATCATGCAACTGGAAGGAGACGTGTTAGAGGGAAGCAACTAAAGCAAAATTTCTAATAAATGCACGATAATACCCTGCCAGCACAAGGAAGGAACGTACATGCTCAACTAACCCAGGTGTGGGGAAGTCCCTAACCACCTTGACCTTATCGTCAGTATTGTGATTACCATGTTTGTCTACAACATGAGCTAGGAATTAGATGATAGACTTAAGAAAAGAACACTTGTGCAAATTGAGTTTCAATCCAGCATCAACAAACCGTTGCTAGATCATGGACAATTTATTGAAGTGGATTTCCATATCCTTAGAAACTAAGAGTAAATCATCCAGGTAAACAAAAGGTCCGTGAAAAATGGAGTTAATCAAGTAACTGCCAGGAGAGAGAGCGATAGGAGCACCCGTGACGTTGGTCACCATAGCTGTGGTAACATGATCCTCGCGAATAGTGAAGAGTCCCTTTTAAA
Source organism: Oratosquilla oratoria (assembly GCF_046742065.1). Taxonomy (NCBI): domain Eukaryota; kingdom Metazoa; phylum Arthropoda; class Malacostraca; order Stomatopoda; family Squillidae; genus Oratosquilla; species Oratosquilla oratoria. The sequence continues at coordinate 27,380,928 of NC_134802.1, forward strand.
GCAAGGCGACGAACACGAACAGAGTCAGGCTGAGATAAAACATCAGACCCAATTGGAACACCTGAAATGCTCACCAGAACTCGAACTGTACTTGAAGATCCAATACGATGTTCTCCTACAACAACAGCAGCACAAGAAAGAATAGGGGAGTTAAAGAAAGGAGGTCCTTTTGAAGGCAACTGTACAATCTGATCATTCACAGGAGAGGAGTTACAAATGGAAACATTAGAAGAAACATCCGATAAATTCCTACGGACAGGGGACTGCCCTGACTTATGTACCTAACGCTTACGGTTAAAACAAAAACTACTTGAATTACCTGAACTGTTACAATAGGTACATGTAAGGACAGGAGGGGTAAATGTAGACGAAGGGGAGCTGTGAGTAGGAACTGAAGACTGAGAAGGGGTGGAGGAGGAGAACTAGGAACATTGTCATGCTGCTGAGCATTGCTAATACACAAAGAGCCAGTAGGCACTCCCACAAGTTTACATGAAATATTTGTTGCGAAAGCTAATAGGGTGTCATCTGTCTTATAGCTGAGAGAAGATGCAGCTCTCCTCTCAAAAGACACCAGAAAGAAGATGTAGAACAGAAATTCCAAAATAAGGCGGAGCCTATCTAAAATGATAGTGCCGATATCTACCGACTGTGAATGGGAGAGAGAATCGAGGGCTTCAACAATACTTTTACTGGACTAGGCCTGAGCACGCCTATAGTTAAGAGTGTCCAATCTGGATGTAAGAACATCAGCCAGCTTAAAACATCATTGAAAAGAAAATGTCCACAGGGGTATCAGAAAAAAGGAAATTTGACTTAAGAGTATCATAATTATAATCCAAAGATTTGAAACCGAGACACAAAGGAAATAACACGTCAGAAGCCAATGAATTAGGCACAAGCTGCGGCCTCACGAAAGAAAATTTCTCAGACCCAGTCGAAACATTTGTATTCACTATACTATCCTCGCACTGGCGAATAAAATATGCAGATTTATACTGAGATCCTGACATGAAAACTTAACAATTGAAGGACCTTGGTACAACAGTGTAAATGTAAGAGCCATTGTGTCATATGGATTTTCGGAACTAATAAATTATGTCACTTTTTGTACCCGTATAGACATATTGAAAGAAGGGTAAGATATCAACCACCCTCTTCATCTTAGCATCAAAGTCAAAACAAAGAAAATACATTCAGTTCAAAATGGCGATCGTAATGAATACACTCCTCGAATAGGAAGAATGGATTGCCTGAAAGTGCATGAAAAATATAATACCCTATATCACCATTAAAGAATTTTTTTTACAGATATACTGTTCACAAGTAAAAAAAACATATGTACAACAAATCTCACTAATTCACTTTCAAAGAGAATAAAATACAAGTCTATATTTTTCACAGGTAAATAATACAATTCTCTATTAAACAGAAATAAGGAAAATGATACTGCAAATGGAAAACTATACATAAAATGCAAAGAAAATGGCATCTATTGACATCACAAACATAGCCACTATGAAAATATGGCAACACACCTTGCCGGAAAGTAGTTAGATATAAAGAAATAAAATATCCAGAAAATGCACAACGAGATTGCACGAATAAACAGAAAAAAGTACAAGCCTGAGAACAATGTGAGAACACTGGCAAGGAGACGAAAGCCTCTATGAAGGCAGCAACGATAAGGACAGGCCAATGTGAAGAAGATCACGAAGATATAAGATAGATAAAAGTAATTTTCCATACATATTCCAGATTACAGCCGACAACAGTCAGGAGCAATAGGCGATCCAGTGACAAAGGAAGATGACTATGATACAGTCGATGCTAATGCAAAACTACAAACCACGTGGGACTATAAAAAAATATCACTAGGCACGTCCTAGGAAAACTGTTCCTGCGCTTAAGTACGCAACATTTTGTTTCAAGTCCCTGGTATTAATTGTTCCAATGGCACTGAATAAAACCATCTGGCTGAAAAAAGGGGGAGCGAAAACAAAAACACACGATGCCACGAACTGACTAGCCAGATATCTCAAAATTTTAAGGTTCAAAGCAGCGCTCTGAAAAACTAAACGAACAAATTAGAACAAGTTGGAAAGAAATTACTTTGTGACTTTTGTTCCAATCACAGTTGTTACATAACCAATGTAGCCAACGTTTAAGTCTTTGATCTTGTAAAACATAATCCTTATATACCCTACTTACCCGCCAGTGGGGTAAGATTACCTTTTTCTTTTCATCACTGATTTCGTCCAACTTATCTTGTAGGGTTTCACAGGATTCCTCTAAATATATCCTGACACTATCTGTGAAGGGGCGTTCATCAATTCTTAGCTGTTTTGGAGCCGACCTTGGGAGAACCATCTCATCGAGGCAGTATAGGAGAAATCTCCTACGGAGCGTAAAGCTTGTGATCTATTGCCATCTGCTGTATTCCTTCCACATCTCACCTCTTCCACCACCTCAGGACGCATAGAACATCTAACTCCCTGGTTCGTCATCTAGACTAATGCGGAAACCTACCTGACTGGAGCCGCGTTGAAATCCTACACGAGGGACTTGAAAAGAAGATGAGAAAAACTGTGGAAGTTGCACATATCGCCACCAGGGAAAATATCAATGACAGAGATGGATTTAGATGCCTTTCATAAACAGCAAGTGTCTTGATAGTTAATCGTTAGCCAAAGGGAAGACCTGACACATCCACTCACAGCTGGCCGGATTCCCTCTCGCTGAGAGTATAAGACTTTTGATCTAATTGTGATGCAGCACGTCCTCTAAAGAAGACCAAGTTGGTCGAAACGTTATGGCAATAAACTCTATTCCCAACACATCTTCGTTTGCCCTTCCCCACCCATATATATATATACATATATATATATATATATATATATATATATATATATATATATATATATATATATATATATATGCATATATATATGCATATATACACATGAATATATACATATATATATATTATACACACACACATACACACACACACACACACACACACACATATATATATATATATATATATATATATACTGTATATATATATACATGTATATATATACATTATATATATATATATATACATGTATATATATATATATATGTATATATATGTATACATGTATAAATATATGTATATATATATTCTATCAGGAGTTCTGGTGTCAAAGGTATATTTACAACCTTACACTAACTTTCTGTTTTGTTATATCTTTTACTAAATCTTCGTCTCTCTCCATCTCTTGCTATTTCACTTTTGCCCTCCTCTTCTTCTTGACTTGGGCAAAGTTTCCCATACTCAGCCTCCAAATAAACTATTTTTCCTTTCTAAAACTCTCTCACAAGTTGTAAGCCACCCTAGGTACTCTTCCTCTTCCTCCTCCTCTCCTCCTCCTCCTCTTCCTCTTCCTCTTCCTCTTCCTCCTCCTTCTCCTCCTCTTCCTCTTGCTATTTTTCCTTCTCTTCCTTTTCTTCATCCTTCTCTCTCTTTTCTTCTTCCTCTCTTTTTCCTCTCTCCTCTTCCTCCTCCTTCTCTTCCTTTTCCTACTCCTTTTCTTTCTCCTTCCCTTCCTACTTCTATTGATTCTCCTCCTCTTACTCTTCTTTCTTTTTTCTTTGTCTTCTCTTTTTCTTCCTTCTTCTCCTTCTACTTCTACTCTTGGTTCTCTTCCTCTCTATCTTTTTTATCCTCTTCCCCCCTCCTCTTCCCTTTTCTTATTCTCTTTATTCTAGTCCTCCTTCCTATCCTCTTCTTACTCTCCTCCTCCTCCTCCTCCTCCTCCTCCTCCTCCTCCTCCTCCTCCTCGTCCTCTTTCTCATCCTCCTCCATTTCTTTCTCTATCCCCTTCTCTTGCTCCTACTTCCCCTCTTTTTTTTTCATTTTTTTTCTCCTGTTCCTCCTCCTCATTTTTTTTTTCTTCGTCCTCCTCCTCTTTCCCTTCTCTTTCTTCTCCTGTCTCTTTCCACTCCCTCCCCACTTTCCCCTTGCTAGACTCTTATCCATTCTTAATAAAAACCTATTTCTTCAATGTTACGGCAGTCAAGAACAGAAGGCTTAAGCCAACCCACGTTTTAACAGAGTAAATCTGTTCTTCGTTGTTGAGGATTTGGTGTTTATCTCCTCATATATATATATATATATATATATATATATGTATATATATATATATATATATATATATATATCTATATATGTATGTGTTTATATATATATATATGTTCGTAAATAGCTGGAGTCCAGGAACCATTATTATATCGGATATATTGACGAAATAATATATATATGTATATATATATAATATATATATATGTATATATATAAACATATATATACTTATATATATATATATATATATATATATGTATATATATATATATATATATATATATATATATATATATATATTGTTACAAACCTCTCTAAAGTACCAAAGGTTCACCGGCCTTGTGAATGCCAGAAGTTTGTAACATCAAGGGAACCCTTTAGACCCTATGTCTATTACGGGTTCAAACGGTCAAAAGAACTGAATAAGGTCGCCACCCGGTCGGACACCGGGAAAAGAAAATCAAACTAACTTAACTTAAAGAAATATAATTAAATAAATTATAAGTATGAAGTTAATACAAGTAAAATGACACGAAAATAATATAACAAAGACACTATTACAATTAAACAAACATGATTTTACATAATACATCTGACTTCTGATCATACATTTGACATTACACAAAAGAATCAAGTTCGAAGGTTTTAACGGGATTGAATAGACGTAAGACCGGGTCACAGATCACCAAACAGTCATGAAATATAAGCTAATCCTAAGCCCCGATGCTACTCACTCCGCGTTCACTTATTATAGGGCTCTACAAAGCTAAGTCCTAGTAAATCTGGCTTGCTGCTATATCAAGGGAAAAGGGTACTAACCTCAAGGCTGGCATTTTGAATCTGACCCGTGTAGTAGGTCTAAGCAGGGTCTGGACAATCGTATAGACTCGTTGGATACTACAAGGGGGCGGGATTTACCTAGCCTGACGAGCCTACATTGTTTAAGCGGGCAATACAAACGAAATATTTTTACGTCACGGCCTGTGACGTAGCAGAGACGCATGCGCAATGGACACTTGAACAATCAACATATTACAAAAAACAATCAATATTATTATAAACTAATACCATAGTTACATTAATAAATACATACAATACATAATAAAGAAAATACCTTACGGTGACATATATTTGGTCATAACCAAAGCAGCACAATACGAACACACGTAACATGACATCTCCTCGAAATAACAATTCAAATTACATATTTGGCAATTATACATCTCAGATGTAACAATATTCATATACATTGCTATCTAAATATATTCATCTTAACCTGAAACTGAATCATTGAGTTTTACTGATTGTCATGCAATAATTATTCAACATTTTTTTTCTGTATCAAAATATTTCATGATCTCATTTTTTCCCCTCCTCTTTCATCAGCTATTTCATTTCAGGTGTTTCTCTAATTTGAATGAAAGTATAAAAAATAGTTATTTAAGAAACAAAAAGGTGTCGTCTCGTTTTTGTTTCAAATTAATATGGAGAGTTTTGAGTTTACGTCTGCTAATGTTATATAAATAATATTTAATTTATTCTATATTTGAATTTTATTTTTAAATTCATATTCTATTACGCAAATGTGCTTTCACATAGTTACTTTGAATGAGATTCATGTTGTTAAATCACAACTTTCAAATTTTTACAATATCCATATATTTTTTATTGAAGTGCCGCAAGTCTTACAATTCAAAATATTGTCAATATGTTGAAACTCGTCTTAATTAATGCTGTTCATTTACTTACTTTGTCGTGTTTGAAGGTCATTCTTTATCTAAAGACCGCTTCATATTAGGCTGACTCTCGTCAACTTATGTAAGTTTGTTTGA
>NC_134802.1:27391888-27401888 GCF_046742065.1 Oratosquilla oratoria
CTTCTGAGGGACAACTTTTTTGCTCAACATTTTCCTCAAGGTTAGGCTGAAAGTTAAAAAAGATATACTGAGAAAAAAATGCAGATTGAGTCGTTTTAAGTTAAACACATAACTCAGTTTCCTTTGTATAGATAATGGTAACTAACTGTTGACCTAAATATGCAAAGCCATAATGAAAAAATAGATAAATAAAACAAGAATATAATTAAACCACTACAAGCAATGTTAGATTAATGCCTGAAGATTTACTTAAGGTGTGACACAATTGTATTGCTGATCTATAAATGTGACAAATAATTATGTTGCGCTTTCAACATTTGCATGGATGTAATTAAGTTTTTACCAACGTCAACTTATATATATTTCTATATATAGACATGCATTTGTATATACAGATACTTATACGTATAAGTATATATATTCATATACGTATACATATACATATACATATACATATACATATACATATACATATACATATACATATACACATACATATACATATACATATATGCATACACATACACATATACATATACATATACATATACATATACATATACATATACATATACATATACATATACATATACATATACATATTGATATACATATACATATACATATACATATACATATACACATATGCATATGTATATGCATATACATATACATATACATATACATATACATATACAGGTCGAGAATCGGCTGGTTCCTTTTGTACGGCCTGGGTGGCTCGATGCTATCGCCTTTGTTTCAGAATAAGCAGTCGTTACGGCAAAGGTTCGAGTCCTTACGGTGGAGCTTATTTCCATATACATTTACATATATATATGCAAATACATTTATACATATATGTTGTACATATTCTAAGAATTTAGATCGTAGATGTGTGTAATAGTATTGATCTATAGGTTTTATTCAGCTGATTTTTTAGCTGATTTATTGTCACCCATGTAGACCAGAATCACGTAGTATTCTTTTGCCACCGTGAACCGATCTTTATCCAGTGAAAATTAATCGTTATTCTTAATATGTATATATATATATATTTTTTTTTACCATCTGTATATCATCTTTTCATCATCTCTTTAATCCACATCTTCGGTACGATATTACTAATGAGGATATAGGTTAATTACATCCGAAGGAATACAAATAGGTAAGTAAAATTGCATCAAGGGGAAGAAAACTACAGAACCTTTCAGTTAAAGGAGTACAAGGGAAGTATTCTACTTGACTCTTGTAAAAAATATTTGCACAGAAAAGGGTAACGCGTTTCTGGAAATCTAGCGCTGCATGTTCTCTCAAGGGATAAGAAACACACCCTTGCTGAGTACAAAAGAACAGGAGAACACTGGTTGTGAACATGAAGATAAAAGATATAAAGGTATACAATATCATGGAGGAGAGACTTGGAATGTCAGTTGGCAAAGAAGAGCTAGAATAGAGAACAACTTTGGATTCCAACTTAATTAGAAGTAGTGGGAGATTCAAATTACCCCAAACAGGAAATTCATAGTCCATATATTCGTAAGTGTCAAAAATTCCCTGTATAGAATCAACAGCTGGTTAGAAGTTCAGAAACATTGATGGTGATAGAGAACAACAAATTTCATAGAATCTATTCTAGCAGTAATTGTGTGTGCGTATGTGTGCGTGTGCTTGTTTGACCGTGTGTGTGTGTGTGTGTGTGTGTGTGTGTGTGTGTGTGTGTGTGTGTGTGTGTGTGTGTGTGTGTGTGTGTGTGTGTGTGTGTGTGTGTGTGTGTGTATTCACCTTGGTATTCACCTTGGTCTTTGGATCACGTGTTGGAGTCGTGATCGACAGCTATTTCCCTCCCGGAAGAGAGCTCAGAGCTCGTATGACCGATCTATGGGTAATGCTATGACCTTTCACACACACACCCAACTCCCCGCCCACGAGAGTCAGAGTAACGACCCGAAGCACAGCGATACCGAAATAATTTCGGCCCTGGGCAGGATTCGAACTGGGTACTGCGAGCACTATCGTACTTCCCGGTCCAGCGCTCTACCAACCGTGCCACCGAGTGTGTGTGAGTGTGAGTACGTGCGCTTGTTTGCATGTATTATATGTACATGCTGTATACATTACTTTTCAAGAACAAAATACACCAGAGAATGTAATCTATTACTCTCCACTCAGTACACACAACAGGCTTATACGTGTCTTAGTACATGCGTTTCAAAAATTGCATGTTGAACCCCGTCTCATTTGTCACTGCTCTTGTTTAATCTGCATACTTCATTCATTCACTTTATGAGTTCGACCAAAACATGGAACTCACTTTGTCCAAGGCTCACCCCTTGGCAGAGGCAATCCCTTTGTGCGTGTGCTGCATAGGCTGCCTTTGGGTTTCAAATAAACGTAGATACTGAAAGCACTGCGACGAACGCTTTTGGTTGCAGTGCCACGTAGGCTCTAGTTTACCAGCGCTTCTATCCTTGTGGACAATTTGGCAACGCTATGGAACTATCGTTCTCGTTATTTTGATGTTCCCTGATCGATTACGTCGTATAGTTTTAACCTGAAATTAGTCATTAATCTACGTCAGTAGTAGAGGTATTAGTCATTTTTTTTTATTGTATTTTAGTTTTCTTTTCCAGTGGTCACGGCCGAAGAGCTGAAGAAAATAATCAGGTATAAGACAGTAACCTAAATCTCACGGTCTCCGGAGTGAAATGATGAAAATATCTACTTCTCGTAACGCAGTTATCTATATATCCAATGTTCATGGAGGAAAGAGAGTGCGTTCCTGTAAACGATTACCTCATTTAACAAAGGGGACCTGCTCTGGGATGAATGAAATAGTCTACCGCTAACAAGAACGAAATCTGTAAAAGTAGTATAGTACCGAAAGTGTTAGTATATATCGAATAAAAATGGGTTACAAGATTGGAATACAGTACTGTAGTGTTCGGAAATGTCCTCTTTTCAGCGGAAACCGTGCCGTTTAATTATTATCAATCATCATCATCATCATCATCATCATCATCATCATCATCATCATCATCACCATCACCATCACCATCATCATCATCATCGTCGTCATCGTCGTCGTCATCATCATCATCGTCATCATCGTCGTCGTCGCCGCCGCCGCCGCCACCACCACCACCACCGCTTCCGCCACCACCGCCACCACCGCCACCACCGCCGTCGTCGTCGTCATTTTCGTCGTCGTCGTCGTCGTCGTTATCATCGTCGTCATCGTCATCGTCATCGTCATCGTCATCGTCATCGTCATCATCATCATCATCATCATCATCATCATCATCATCATCATCATCATCATCATCATCATCATCTCATCATCGTTTTCTTCAATATTAATTTACTATGTCATAACTAATGATTAAAGTTTTAGTTTATCTAATTTGGGAAGACACCAAGGGATTAAAGAGGGACACTCTTATTCGATTGTATTTTTTTTCTGTTAAATTGGTTGCCATCATGATGAAGAAATTATATAATTTTTGTTATTCACAAACATAGGCAAAATAAAATGAATTATTTGTTTTCGCTCTTCAAAATCATATGTTATTGTTCATTAACTCTACCCACATATTATTTCGAGAATATGAAAGGAAAATATATTTGAAGCATCTATTTTATTTCTAGTAAAAGTTTATGTTTTTCATTCAATTAATTTTGCATAATTATCTAATAGTTTATATTTCTTGAATATATGAATATTAAACCTATCACATCTGTCGTCCACAGAAAAAGTACCAGATATTATTTTATCATCTTGCATTTTCTCGTATATCTCTCACTATTCCTGTTGGCCTGTAGATGACATTCTAGTTCTGGATGAGGATCAGAAACACACGTGATGATTCTGAGTGAATTTTGGTGTGAATATCAAATACAAATAAACAATTCATCACAATTCCTCGTGTTTGGTGACATGTTTTCGTGTCTATGTGGATGATCAGTAAAAGTGGCGCGTAAATATCGGGGGCTTTTTGCAAGATTGCCACTTGATTCAGGGAGAGTCAAGTGACGAAGACCGTAGCATAGGTATTTTGCAATAGATACAGAGACATGTGTAAAAACATGTACACGAAAAATATATAGATTGTGTGATTTTCTGTTTGTGCGTGTGTGTGTGTGTGTGTGTGTGTGTGTGTGTGTGTGTGTGTGTGTGTGTGTGTGTGTGTGTGTGTGTGTGTGTGTGTGTGTGTGTGTGTGTGTGTGTGTGTGTGTGTGTGTGTGTGCTATTTTCCATGTGTTTTGATTGGAATGCAATTAAATATGTCTGTTATTTCTGTCAAACTTTGGTTTTGTGGCTTATGGATTTTGTTTCCCCAAAAATTGCTAAATTTAACCATATACACATTTTTAAAGAAAACAAAAAATATTAATTAAAATGACATAAAGTTTGTTTTAGAACTTCTGAAACATATTTTTAGAAACAATTCTTGATTTTTGTGTATACACCAAATGACTTTCGCGTATGAGCTCTCAAATATAGTCATTTATCATGTTATCATTGCAGGATCCCTGATATATCTGTTTAAAGTTCATTATATCTTGGTAGAAACGCTCCTCTTGTTCCTCTGAATATACTCCCATATTCTTCCTGAATTTATCGAGGTGAGCATCTAAGGTATAAACCTTCAAGAACACTCTTAGTCCATCTCACCGTAGCTTTTCACTAAAGCTTCAATTAATTCCGCAGAGTTATCAGCCTTGTGGTTACCAAGAAACATCTTCTGCAATCAAACATCCCCAAGCTTTTTTTTTTCTTTACTGTGAGCTTCTATAAAAATTTTGAGCACTTCATAATTTCCTTTACTTGTGGTTCAATGAAAATGCAAGCTATTACCTTTGCCTTTGAAAGCTTAGGAAAAATATTGAAGATATTTGAAGACAGCAAACTCTTTGTCACGAGCTGTAATAAACTATTTCATGAAACCCAGTTTGATATGTAGCGGAGGAAACAAAACCTTTTGAGGATTCACCAATGGCTCATGTTTGATATTGTATGCTCCACTGTAATGTCAGTCCTTGGAGGTCAGTGCCTTCTCTGATAATGTAAGACCTTGCAATCCCATCAAGAAAGCCACCATCCTAAAGTCTCCAATAACTTCCCAGCCATACTTTTTGTAGTTCAAAATTTCCAGTAGAAGCTCTACACTTCTGTAGTCCTCCTTAAGATGCACAGAATGAGCAAGAAGAAGCAATGGATGCTTATTTTCATTGTGCAGAGGGACAGCTTTCCTTTTTTTTTTTTTTTTTTGGAGGGGCTGTCAATGAAGAATCTCCATTCATCTGAATTGCAAGCAATTCCATTAGCATCAAACAAGCCTGACACATCATTGCAATAACATAGCCTGTTCTCCTTTTGCAAAGAGGAGGAATAAATGTTTGTAACGTTTTCTTTTGATGGTCACTTGCATACTATCATCGATTAAATCTTATTTCTTCAGTCTTGAAATAAAAAGATCACCATTGACTTTGTCAAACCAAGATCTCTGTTTGGGTAGGAAGGATTTCTCCCAACTACAACTGTATCTGTGATGTCATAATCTTCCTCTCTGTTTAATTTATCTTCTGACTTGCTGTTTTCTTTTGATAGTTAACTTTTTCAGGAGGATCTGGTACAAAAAGAAAGCAATTAGATAAGCAACTGAGATTTTACAAAGACCTTTACCCGACATGAAAACCAATAGTAGCCCATATTATAATAAGATAACGCAAAAGTATAAATTCATTATTCTAACCACAAAAGCAAAGTTTTAGGATCAAAATAATCTTTTTTCTATTTTGTTTAGATAGAAATAACTGGAAGAGGACAAGACAAAAGTGAAATTTTGTTAACTAGAAAAGGACAAGAAAAAAGTGAAACTTTGTTAACTAGAAAAGGACAAAACAAAAGTGAAATTTTGTTAACTAGAAAAGGACAAGAAAAAATTGAAATTTTGTTAACTAGAAAAGGACAAGACAAAATTGAAATTTTGTTAACCAGAAAAGGACAAGACAAAAGTGAAATTTTGTTAGCTAGTCTTATCTGATTCAACACCTCTTAGTGAAAACGTTCTTAAATTGCCATGGATAAAGATGATTTTTCAAGAATTGGATATTAGAGACAATCATTGATGGTCTCCATCATCATTTCAAGTCTTCCCTAGAGATAGTGTGAATCTTTCGCGGCGTAACCACAACCATGGGTAATGGCAGAGACAGCTCTTGAATATATATATATATACATATATATATATATATATATATACATATATATATATATATACATACATATATATATACATATATATATATATATATATATATATACATATTTATCTATTTATTTATTTTATTACTTATTTATTTACTCATTTATCTATTTATTTGTTTTTTTATCTTTATTTTTCTATACTGTTCTCTCTCTATATATACAAAGCTATTCCTGATCAATGTCACGACAGTTTCTTCGAAAAAGCAAGACTTTACATTAATTTCTATAAAAAAGAACGCTCTTGATTTTTTGTTGTTGTGACCAATATACAGTGTGTAACCTAACTTATGTGTTTTAAGAGAACTAATCCGGAATTGGGATACGATTAATAAAGTTACCCTAAGGATTTATTCATAATTGAATATTCATATATACCAAGCTTCGATTTCCGCCTTTGACTTTTTGGGTCCCATTTTGACTCAGAAAATCCTAATTGATAATTTCACCGACATTTTATATATATATATATATATATATATATATATATATATTATATATATATATATATATATGTATATATACAAAATTACTTGTAGGAGATTACGAGCTATATACGCTTAGGAGAATGTACAGTGTTCTATAAGCTACATATGAACAAGTAGATAGGTGAATAAGTATATAACTGAATAAATAAATAGGTAGATTAATAGTTAATAAAAAATAAATGCATAAATGAAGAATAAATAAATGACTAGACAAATAAGTAAACATGAAAAAATATGCAAATAAATGTAAATGTGATTATATAGATCGATTTCACATACAAATAGAAACAGGAGCATATGAAAATATAAACAGGTTTATTAATGAGAATATACAGATCAAATCACAAGTACTTTCTTTCAGTACGAAAAAATAAGAGAACGCAGACATATTCATTCTTTGTCATTTACTCGTATATTTACTATTTGTTCAACGCTAATTCTTTCTACTGCAATAAACTAACTAACAATAAGCCAATTTATTCCCGGGAATTATTTTTTGCAGTGCATGAAAAAGGATGCAAGAAGAAATATTCAGGCCATGAAATCAGGACTTCTCAGAAATGTTCTTCACCAGAAAATGCGTATGTACAACACTCTCTCTGTTTGCTATCGTGAAGTTGTTCTCATTTCTATGCTTCTAATGTGTGAACGTTTGTGTTGTTTGTATGAACAGTTGTACGCGTAAAAGCAAAAAACAAAAACAAAAAAAACACACACACACAACGGTTATTTGTGGAGTTAGTTATTAATAAGTTCTTTTGTAAAAAAGTATAAATACTTTTTTGCTGTTTCCTGATGAAAATGTTCATAATATTTTTTATTTCACCTCCCTGTGGATTGATGCTTGCATGAATGAGATTTTATAACATTAGAATACAGATCATAAAATATACAATATTATCTGATAGAGACGAAAATAAATCATTATCGTTTTATTCAACACCATTAAGCTTATTCACCTCGACCCCAATTCTTTAGAAAAGAAAAACTAAAAGAGAAACAAAGATAAAGAGAGATATAATCAAATGAAGACAATAGAAGAGAGGAAGAAACGTTAAGGAGGATGAACAAGCGAGAGAAATATGAGACAGAGATTGGGGTGTGAGAGAGGGAGAGGGGAGAGGGAGAGAAAGGGAATGAAGGAGAGCGGTAGGAAGGAGGTAAGTGATCAAGAGAGTTTGAGTGTCTAGACAGATTGCTAGCTAGATAAAAAGAGTTAGAGAGAGAGAAAGAGAGAGAGAGAGAGAGAGAGAGAGAGAGAGAGAGAGAACAGACAGACAGACAGACAGACAGACAGACAGACAGACAGACAGACAGACAGACAGACAGACAGACAGACAGACAGACAGACAAAGATATAGATGGGGAGAGAAAGACTTTTATTAAAGAGAATAAGTATGCATGAGAGACTGGGTAAAAAGAGAAAGAAAGTGAGAGAGAGAGAGAGAGAGAGAGAGAGAGAGAGAGAGAGAGAGAGAGAGAGATAGAGAAAGAGAGAAAGAGAATGATGGAAAGTGAGAGAGAGAGGTCCAGCAGAGTCAATACACATGAAAATAAAATTGGGTAAAGAGAGATAGAGAGAATGCGTACGACTGGAAGAGAGAAATAGAGATGGTAGAGAGAGTTGGGGAGAGAGACTACGTGGAAGTGTGTGTTAGGTCAGAAGAGTTCACTGGGGTGTGTCATGCACAGGGACCTGGCCTGTGCATGCAAGTACTCGCTGTTTCTCATGCAAGAACAACATGACCCCGAGGAACGCGTCAAGTGTGTTTAGGCGAAATGATTTTTAATTACTCTCTTTTATCTTAAAAAAAAATTCCTCAGCTGTTTGGTTGTTTTATTTTTCTAGTTAACTAGTTATATATATATATATATATATATATATATATACATATATATATATATATATACATACATACACACACACACACACACACACACACACACGCACACACACACACACACACACACACACACACACACACACACACACACACACACACACACACACACACACACACACACACACACACACATATATATATATATATAATATATATATATACATATATATATATATATATATATATATATATATATATATATACATGTTTATATATATAGATTTTGGTGATGTCAAACCATGGAGAGTTTGTCAGGATGACACTTCAAAAGAAGTTGCATATATATTTGAATGTATATATGTGTGTTTTTATGTATGTATGTATGTATGTATGTATGTATGTATGTATGTATGTATGTATGTATGTATGTATGTATGTATGTACCGTATGTATGTATGTATGTATATATTTATGTATATATGTATGTATGTATGTATGTATGTATGTATGTATGTATGTATGTATGCATGCATGTATGTATGTATGCGTGTATCTATTTATAATTTATTTCATTATATAATGTACATAATGATAAGGAACTTTGTAACGGACAGAAAAACTATAATAACCATCAATGTGCCCTAAAGATCTTTTGGTTGATGTTATGAACTCGCTTCGGGTACCAAGTGCCAGCCCACAGAACCTTACCACAGAGGAGACAAGGAAAGTTAGAAATCATGTTAGCAGGAATCAAGAGTTGCATCTTTTTTGAAAGCAGTCACATTACGTGCCAGCTCTTCGAATTGCCAACTCTCATGATTTTTTTTTTTTTTATAATAAACTTGACCTTGGTCATTTCAAATATATTGTCATATAATAATCACTTAAATTCTCTTAGAGGGAAATATAGAACTGATGAAATTCTCTTGAAATGTCATGTTTAGTTACACACATGAGTCGCATCGGATTCAACATTATCATGTAAGGCTATTTGTCCAGTAATGCATTACTTCTTTTATAATGAAATATCAATTGATTTGTTCCCATGGTCAGTAAAATTGCAAATGAGCTTCAATATCTCAAAGTACAGTGTGTTAACGTAGGTTTACATAACTCAGAAAACAGGTATAGCTTCGACAACACCTTTTTAGAGAAAACTGAATGTGAGAAAGACTAGAAAAAAATGAGTTAATCCTAACCTTATTTCTAGGAAACAGTATAAATAACAAATAAAATACATAAATAAATGCATAGGGGAAGTATTTTCCTGGAAAAATGCTTCGAAAATTATAGTGTAAGAACATAACAGAAAGAAATATCATAGAGTCAGGAATTATCAAATGCAATTATGACCAACTCATTAATAATAGTTTAGGATTATATAAATTAGATCCATATATTGT
>NC_134802.1:27406888-27414388 GCF_046742065.1 Oratosquilla oratoria
TTTATATATATATATATATGTGTGTGTGTGTGTGTGTGTGTGTGTGTGTGTATATACATAATATATATATATATATATATATATATATATATGTATGTATATACTTTCCGAGAGTTGACACCTTGACGTGGTGGATAGGCTTAAAAATCTTAATAATTACAAAAGCTATATCGATAGGGAGGAAATCTCTGCACAATCACCTATATAGAACTGGTTTTATATGGAAAATTAGACAAAGAGCAGCTCTCACACACAGTCGTAGAACACAGTGCTAACTGGTACGTCCATGATGGCGAGCAAGAAAATTCCTCATAGATATATGGGGTACTGTCATAATGACGGTGTGGACCATTGGGCACCCTATAGATATGGGCTTTACCGAATATAATGAATAAGGTGACACCAGAGAAATATCTCACCAGAAACCAGTTCACAGTGAGATGAGAACACTATCAAAAGACCATTCATAGCAACCATGAATAGTACAAATAAGGGAGTTCTTGTTAGATCATCGTCTCATAAAGGTCCAACCGCATTGCTTCATGTGCTTACGGGCAGTGTGCCACTGAAAGTGAGTAAGCACTGTTTAAGCAGATCCATATCTTGGACATTAAACAGCATGAAGAAAATGAAGATCTATACATACAACGTAAGAACTCTCAGAAGCTCACAGGCTGGAGTGTTTAATGGAAGAACTAGACAACATCAAGTGGGACATCGTAGGACTGAGTGAAGTCCGAAGAGCTGAAGAAAAGCTTAGACAATTACAAGATGGACACCACCTGTTCTACTATAGAGGTCTGGACAAAGAAAGACCTAGTAAAGTAGGATTCTTGATATACCGAGAGGTTAATGGTAACGTATTTAAGTTCAGTAGTTTATCAGATATAGTAGCTTGGACTATGATTAGACTGTGTAAAAGTACACTTTCAAAATATTTCAGGTTTATGCATCAACTTCACAGAGTTCACACGATAACAATGAGTCCTTCTAAGATGATTCAAGTCAGATAATGGGTAAAAAAAAGTAAATACACGTTGGTAACAGGCGACTTTAATGCTAAAGTAGGGTAAGAAAATGGGATATTAATCGTACATTGGGAAGTTTGGAGTAGGTTCAAGAAATGACAGAAGCGAGATGTTAGCCAATTTTGCATAGAACTACAACATGAGGATAATGAATATTTTCTTACAAAAAAGTGTTGGTCGTAAATGGACCTAGAGAAGTCCAAATGGAACAACAAAGAACGAAATAGACTTGATATTAGATGAAAGCAAGAGTATTAGCAATGCTATGGTCATAAAAAAGTTAACATAGGTAGTGACAATAGAATGGTAGATTACACAGCTAAATTCAGTTTCAAAGCTGATAGAAATAAACTAGTTTTTAGAGAAAAAAAATGAGTCTTACAAAGGTTAAGGATAATAAGAAGGAATTTCAGTTAGAAACTAAATATAGGTTCGAAGCTCTAAGAACTAACGAGGAACCCGTTGAAGATATAAATTTTATTTGAGTGAAAATTTTTAGGGAATTGGCAGTGAAATTAGGAAGTACAAAATGTATTAGAAAAAAAAAATACTCCAAATCTGCAAATGACCTAATTAGAATAAAAAAGACCATGCAGATTAAAAGCAAGAGAGACAAAATAGAAAGAGTAGAACTAAACAAGCTTATCAACAAAATGCAGAGATTAGAGAAAAGAAAGAGAAACATGGATGAAATAGAGGAAACTATTTAGAAAGGTAAAAATATTAAAGGGACCGAGCGCAGACATCTTTAGGAAGAGAGCAAATGATATGTTCTAAAGATAGAAATGGAGAAATAATTAAATGCAGAGAAGACAGAATGATAGAAAGAGTACAAAAATTTTACCAAGAGCTTTACTCGTCAAAGACCGTAGTTGAGTCTATAGACGCTAGTAGTGTACCAGAGATTACAAAGGAAGAAGTAGAATTTGCTCTTAATAATATAAAACGAGGAAAAGCATCTGAAGAAGATGGTATATAGATAGATCTCTTGAAAGACGTATGGGAAGAAGTTCATATTAAGGTAGCTCAGCTGTACACCCAGTGCTTACGCCAAGAAAGCGTCCCTGATGCGTGGTGCAATGCTATAGTGATTTTGCCTTATATATATAAAAAAGAGAGAGAGAGACCAGAAGGACCGTAGTAACTATCGACCAATTAGCTTGGTATCAAATATATATAACATTTCTCTAAGATCCTTACAAATTGTCTAAGTAAAGTTTTAGATGGAAACCAACCGAGAGAACAGGCAGGCTTTAGGAGAGGATATTCGACTTTAGACCATTTGCAGGCGATGAACCAACTAATCGAGAAAACGACAGAATACAATATACCTCTCTGTTTTTAGCTTTTGTAGATTACGAGAAGGCCTTTGACTCGGTTGAACAAAGAGCAATACTAAACTCGCTACACAAACAAGGTACAAATGAACAGATCGTAAAGGTTTTAGAAAATATTTATGCGAAAGGTACCATTATAATTCGAGTACATAAAAATACAGATAAGATCAAGATCGAGAAAGGAGTACGGCAAGGTAATGCAATTTCACCCAAATTATTTACAGGTTGTTTGGAAGATCTTTTCAGAAGGTTGAGTTGGGAAGAGAAATGTTTGAATATTAATGACGAGCATTTGAACCACCTAAGATAGGCGAATGACATTATTTCTATTTCAGGAAGAGGAGAAGACTTGCAAGGTATGCTGAGTGATCAAAACAGAAAAAGTCTCAAATTAGGTTTAAAAATGAACAAGAGTAAAATAAATGTAATGTTCAACACGAAAGTTCAAAGGAAAGATATGGCCGATGGTGAGAGTATTGAAAAGTTGTAGAGTATAATTATTTAGGCCAGATGGTGAAAGTGACAAAAGATCATGATAATGAAATAAAAAGACGTATTACAATTGGTTGGAAACTGTTTGGTAAGTATAATAAAATCCCGAGAGGCTCTCTACCTTTAGGTTTGAAACGTTAAGTTTATAATCAGTGCAGTCTACCAGCAATAATCTACGGGTGTGAGACTTGAAAAGTGACGAAGGTGATGGAGACAAAGGTAACAACTGCCTAGGAGAGAATGGATCAGTCAATGATGGGAATAACGCTAAGAGATCGAAAGAGAACAAGTTGGGTAAGAGAGCAGACTAGAGTGAAAGATATTACAAAGGATTACAAAGGCGGAGCATGCCGACAGGAGACCTTTTGGTCCATATCTAGGTCGGATGCGAAAAAAATCAAAATAATAATGAAATAATAAATAAAAAACTATAATAATGTAAATAACAAATAAAATACATAAATAAATGCATAGGTATAGTTAAATAATAAACAAACAGATAATAGTAAATAATAATAAATTAACATATAACTAATAATAAATGAAAATCAAACAGACAAATGATAACAAAACAAAAACAAATAATATGAAATAAATTATAATCATTACAGCATCTTGCTTAGGTGTTTATCTAAATGATTCTTAAAGCTTCGAACTGAACTACATTGCACTACCTGTGCAGGAAGTTTATTCCATTCATTAACTACATGGTTGGCAAAGTTGTTTCTACCCACTTCCAAATTGAATCTAT
Organism: Oratosquilla oratoria; assembly: GCF_046742065.1. Classification (NCBI taxonomy): domain Eukaryota; kingdom Metazoa; phylum Arthropoda; class Malacostraca; order Stomatopoda; family Squillidae; genus Oratosquilla; species Oratosquilla oratoria. The sequence continues at coordinate 27,410,497 of NC_134802.1, forward strand.
TTCCGGACAGTTTGAGACCATTGTTTCTTGTCTGATTCTCATTCAATGTGAAAATTTGGTCACTTTTGATGTTGTTAATTCCATTTAGAATCTTAAAGACCTGTATCAAGTCACCTCTGAGTCTACGCTTTTTTAGGGAAAACAGATTCATATGTTTTAGTCGATTTTCGTATGATTTATTTTTGATATTTGGAATCAGTTTTGTGGCTCGCCGTTGTACTTTTTCCAGTCTGTCAATGTCTTTAATGAGATTCGGTGACCATACGGAAACAGCATATTCCAAATGTGGACGAACTAACGATTTATATAGCTTGTTAATGAGTGATGGACTTTTGAAATCAAAAGATCGCGCAATCAGTCCCAGAATCTTATTTGCTTTCTCAGAGGCTGAAATACATTGCTTGGATGATTTGAGGTCGTTACTGATAATTACGCCGAGATCTTTTTCACTATCCACTTTTGTTAACAAATTTCCAAATAACTTGTAATCGTACTTACTGTTATTTTTTGTGGAGGCAGTAAAAGAGAGGATGTGGAATTGGGCAATTAATTTAGTGCGAACGATTGATGAGCGAAGGAGCATGTGTGTTACTGAGTGGACGCCGCGAAATGGAAAGTGTTGAAGAGGGCGACCAGACAGAAGTTGGAGAAACGAGATTGAGAAGTTTACAGGAACGGCGTGTCAGAGGTTGGCGCGGTCGTGCGAATCAAGGAATGCTATGAAGGTCTTTCTTCACCAGTGGGCTCACAATGGCTGATTTGATTGATTAATATATATATATATATATATATATATATATATATATATATATATATATATATATATATGTATATGCTAATAAGAACACGGGTACGTGTGTTCACTTATGCAAAGTAGACCACTTGGAAAAAGAAACTAACGAAGCAGAGCGCTTTCGTATATTACATCTTCAGTGCAACAAGTACATAGTGATAGGAATACATAGACATTATATACATGATACAAAGGGGACTAGGACAGTTTTGAATAAGCATACCGACCAATTACCCCCTAGAGAGCGGAAGGTCATTGTCAATTATCTTACGATGGTCGGGCGACATTAGGTCACAGTCGCCAAGGGGAGCTGAAGGTCATTGTCAATTATCTTACGATGGTCGGGTGACATCAGGTCACAGTCGCCAAAGAGAGCGAAAGGTCATTGTCAATTATCTTACGATGGTCACGTTACAAACACTTCTGATTTAATAGACAAACTCCATAATATTAAACCTAATTATAAATTTACATTGGTTAGTTTTGATATAGTCAGTTTATTCACAAAAGTTTCCATAGATGATTTATTATTTTACCTTCAAGATGAACTTAATAAACATGTTCTTCCATTGCCATCATCTACATTGATTGAACTAATTAAATTATGTGTCAAAGATTGTAAGTTTCAATTTAATGGTAATTTCTATTCCCAAAAATTCGGCATGAGTATGGGAAACCCTTTATCCCCAGTTTTAAGTAATTTATACATGGAATTTTTTTAAACCAAAATATTACGCACAATCTTCCCCCCTAACATCCCTTGGCTTAGGTATATTGATGACATCTTATGTCTTTGGCCAGAAGATAAAAATGTCCATAATTTTTTAACTAAGTTGAATACCCTTGTTGATTCTATTAAATTTACTTTAGAAATTGAGAAAAATTGTACCTTACCTTTCTTAGATTGCACTATCCTACATCATGACAATAGCCTTAGATTTAAAGTATATCGTAAACCAACCAATGTAAGTTCATATATTCATTATTATTCTTCTCATCCAAATAATATTAAACGTACAGTATTTGCCTCAATGTATTTAAGAGCTTTTCGTATTTGTAGTCCTGAATTTATTGATGAAGAAATCAGAAATGTTTTTAACATTGGGCTAGAATTAAAATACCCTAAGCAATTCCTTGATATTGCTTACAATTTTGCAAGGAAATCATTTTTAACTCCTCAGCCTAAATCACCTTTCAATTATCATAATGTTTTAATTTTACCATTTCAAGAAAATTTGTTAAGTATCACAGAATTATTAAAAAGGTTTAACGTAAAGGTAGTTTTTAAACATGATAGTACAGTAAAACATAAACTTATCAACAATAGTATTGAAATCAAAAAAGGATGCATTTATAAAATTCCTTGCAAAATGTGTAATCAATTTTACATAGGTCAAACTGCCAAACCCTTAAACATTAGAATTGAACAACACAAGAAAAATGTCAGGGATGGCAATAATTCTAGTGGTATATTCAAGCATATTGAATTAAATAATCATCCAGTTGATTGGGGTAATGCCCAGGCAATCTATTATACCAACAACATAATAGCAAGAAATTTAATAGAGTGCAGTTTGATTCATACCACTAGTAATCAAAATACCAACCTACATAAAGGCTTGTACAAACTTGATAATTTCATTTGTCAAGAAATTAGTAAGATAATATCATGTAAAATGTAATCCAACAAATTTACTTAATGTCGCCCTATATAAGTAGTAGAAACAGTGACCCTTGGCGACTGTGACCATCGTAAGATAATTGACAATGACCTTTCGCTCTCTTTGGCGACTGTGACCTGATGTCGCCCGACCATCGTAAGATAATTGACAATGACCTTCCGCTCTCTAGGGGGTAATTGGTCGGTATGCTTATTCAAAACTGTCCTAGTCCCCTTTGTATCATGTATATAATGTCTATGTATTCCTATCACTATGTACTTGTTGCACTGAAGATGTAATATACGAAAGCGCTCTGCTTCGTTAGTTTCTTTTTCCAAGTGGTCTACTTTGCATGTATGAATATATATATATATTTATATGCATACATATATATATAAATATATATATATACATATATATAATACACGCACACACACACACACACACACACACACATATATATATATGTATATATATATATATACATATATATATTTATATATGTATATATTTATATATATATATATTAGTGATAATAATCTGGCTTAGACAAGACTGTTTCATTTGGCTTCGGTATTCTTAGAAATCTGCCACCGATCTGTACACATGACATATTTCATGTACATACCAGGCATGTTGAACTGAAAATGAGGTCTGAAGGCATGCTACCCAAACGCTATGAATTCTGCTCTCTATAGCCACGTGGATCTGAGTTCGATTCCACACGCTACTAGTGACCGCCTCCTGACACGGTTGGGAGTTTCGGACACAGCCAAGAGCCTTCGGGCGTAAGCTTTGCATGTCTATGAAGATATGCAAACCTATGTGATATGTCAACAGAAACGAGATAGTCTGAATACTCTCTGGCGCTTTGGAGTGTTTGGTGCTGGTTTCTATTTGGAAGTGAAAACAAGCTAAAAATATTATTTTAATTTACATGGTGAGGTATGACTTTAAATCGAGAAATCGGCTACAAAACCAATTCACAAAAATATATGAAAAGAAAAATTGATATATAAACAGATTTAGATAAGTAGATGACTAGATACTCGTAGGTAAATGAATAGATAAGTATAAAATGTAGGTGAATACACAAATATATAAATGATTTGGTACATAAATAAATAGATGAAAATAAATAAATTAATTAATTAATAGATAGATAAATAGATAAGTGAATGACCAATTAGATGTATATACTTTTACTCAAATAAAACAGACGCATATATAAACGACAAAAAACAAATTATCTGAAGGATATTATAGATAACCACTTAGGATTTTATGATATGTACCGAGACTGTAGAAGCAAAGGACTAATATAGGAAACATAGCAAGATAACATAACGGAGGAAAGGGAAGTGCTGGAAAACAAACGTAAATTCCTCATCATATAAAACAAATATATAATCACGCATATATACAAAAATTAGTGAGC
>NC_134802.1:27419388-27424388 GCF_046742065.1 Oratosquilla oratoria
AGTGATACAATCCGATCAGGGATCCAACTTTACTTCCCGGTTGTTTAACCAGGTGATGGAAAGCCTAGGTGTCAAGCAATCTAGGTCCTCGGCTTATCACCCGCAATCCCAGGGTGTAGTAGAAAGGTTCCATCAAACCCTCAAAAGAATCCTAAGGACCTTTTGCTTGGAAACCGGAAGGGACTGGGACGAGGGAGTAGATCTCCTGCTGTTCGCTATCCGAGATAGTGTTCAGGAGTCGTTAGGTTATAGCCCTTTTCAGTTAGTTTATGGACACGAGGCACGGGGTCCCCTTAAAGTCTTGAAGGAGAGCTGGATAAGCAATGAGCCAGTGACCCCGTTGGCCTCCTATGTGACAAAGTTTAAGGATAAACTTCAATTAGCTATAAATCTTGCCCATTCAAACCTAGAAGGTGCTCAAATTAAAATGAAGCACCAGTTTGATAAGTCAAAAGGAGCAAGGGATAGGTATTTTAAGAGTGGAGATAAAGTCTTAGCTTTCTTACCATTAAAAACTAACCCTCTTCAAGCTGTGTATAGTGGACCGTATCAAGTCTTAGAGCGCCAAGGTCAGGCCAACTATGTCCTCCACACTCCAGAGAGACGCAAGAAAAAGCGTCTAGTGCATATTAACTTGTTGAAACCCTACCACGATCGTGGTGAGGGTGTGGTAGGAGATAGTGCGGAGGCTGACCCTCCGTCACCTGCGTGCTTAGTAGTGCCGGAAGTTAGTGAAGAAAGTGATGAGAGTTTCTCTGAAGCTCTTAGTGGGTCATGTGTTAAGATGGAAAACTCAGTGATATTACGAGACCCCACTGTGAAGTTAGAACATCTCTCTGGTGCCCAAGCGAAGGACATAGAATCCCTGCTACGAACGTACGTGTGCATATTCGGTGATCACCCTCGTCCCTGCTCAGCACTGGAACACGACGTGGAGACCCATGGGGCCCCTCCCATCCGCCAACGTCTATACCGCTTGAATACCTTCAAGAGAGAATACGTCCGAGCTGAGGTGCAACGTCTCCAAGAGCTCGGCATTGTACAGCCCAGCCACAGCCCGTGGGCATCTCCTGTTGTCCTCGTGCCGAAGCCAGATGGGTCGATGCGGTTATGTGTCGACTACCGACGGGTCAACGCGGTAACGGAAGCGGATGGGTACCCCTTGCCTCGCATAGACGACGTGATCGACGACGTGGGCTCGGCGCGATGGGTAACCAAGCTCGACCTCCTCAAAGGCTACTACCAGGTCCGACTGACTGAGCGCTCGAGAGCCATCTCCGCCTTCGTCACCCCAGAGGGACTGTACGAATTCTCCGTTCTTCCCTTTGGGTTGCGGAATGCCCCGGCCACCTTTCAGCGCCTTATGAACTGCCTCACAGCTGGGATGGACGGCGTCCGGTGCTATCTCGACGATATCGTCGTCTTCGGGGACACCTGGGAGTTGCACCTGAGTCGCCTGAAATCTCTCTTTGCTGTGCTGGCTGCCAACAACCTGACGGTGAACCTCGCCAAAAGCGAGTTCGGCCATGCCCGGGTCACCTTCCTGGGACATGTGGTCGGGCAGAATGAGGTTCGACCTGTTGCAGCCAAGATTGCGGCCATCCAACAATATCCGGCACCAGACGACAAAAAAGCAGTGATGAGGCTGATAGGGATGGCCGGATATTATCGGCGCTTCTGTCCAAATTTTTCTTCTATTGTGGCACCGATGACCGACCTCCTCAGCGGCAAGAAGGCCTTTAGGTGGTCGCAGATGTGCCAGGAGTCCTTCGAGAGCTTGAAAACCCTACTATCCAACGCGCCCGTGCTACGAGCCCCTAACCTGGAGAAGCCGTTCACCCTTCACGTCGATGCTAGTGACGTCGCCGGAGGAGCAGTGCTGTTGCAGGAAGGTGAGGGGGATTCCGTGTTGCACCCAGTGGGATATTTCTCGAAGAAATTTAACAAGCACCAGAGAAATTATGCCACCGTTGAAAAGGAGGCACTTGCGTTGTTGTTGGCCCTTGACCATTTTAGAGTTTATATAGGTAGCACAATTCATCCAGTGCAAGTGCGTACAGATCACAACCCCTTAATGTTCGTTGAAAAGATGAAGAACACTAACCAAAGACTTTTAAGGTGGGCGTTGGCACTACAGCCCTTTAACTTGAAAATCTCACACATACGTGGGAGAGAAAACGTCATAGCCGACGCGCTATCACGTGGTTCAGCTCTCCCAGGAGATGCTCCTTAGGCTAAGAGGTTGTTTATATCATAAGTGTAGCATACTCATCTTGTGTTTGGTTTTCGTTCTTTTGTGCGGTTATTACTTGTCTTTTATAATGTAAATTTTTCTGTGCAACTATGTAATGTGTTTTTTTTTATGTTCGCTTCCCATTTAGGGAAGCTCACATTTTTGGGGGGGAGGTGTTGCGGGCCCGTCCATGGCTGGACACTTTCCCGTCATACGTGTGCGCATGCGCATGCGCATGCGCAGGTTGGTTAGAATGAGTGGTCGCCAAATGGTGACGTCTGGCAACTGGGAGCCAGTGGAAGTACGGTAGCTTGCGGGGTACCTCCTTCCCCCTCTTACTAATCCTGTCACCATACTAGACAGTTGTTCCTAGCATTCTCTTGTTACCTAGTTGGGTAACGGTAAGAATTAAGTATACTAGATTGTATCATATTATTTGTTATATATTATTATTCATGTTGTATCATATCATTAATGTTATAAATATAGATACTTATAATTGTAGAGTTTACCAAATACCCCAACTGAAATACATGAGATAGATAAAATGTTACAGTACCCTTATATACCTGAAGGGAAGCGTAACAATGGTTTTTGCCCACACTATTTCATAGTCCAGTTTGTTCCAAGTGTCCACCACTCTATGTGGAAAACTGTTTTTCTTCAGATCTCTTCTGTAGCTATGTTTTTTTTTTTTCTTTCCATGTCCTCTTGTGCTTCTCTTGTCCTAGTTTAATAAGTCCTCTCTATCGAGTATTTCTGTGCCCTTAATGATTCTGTAGATGGTCAGAAGGTCACCTCTCTCTCTTCATTGCTCCAGAGTCAGTAACTCCAGTTTAGCTAATCTCTCCTCATATGACAACTTGCGGGTGCCATTTTTGTTGCTGCTCTCTGGATTCTTTCTATTTTCTTTATATTCTTTTTGGTACTGAGTGATCACAATGTCACCGCATATTCTAGTCTAGGCCTTATCAGTGTGACCAATATCTTTTTAATAATTTCTTCGTCCAAATATGTAAATGACACTTTTATTGATCTGAGCAAGTTGTAGGATTCTCCGACAATTTTGTTTAATCTGTTTATCATAGTACAAGTCGTTTGAGATAATTATACTCAAATCTTTTTTTAATCTCTCCTTAACTTCCTTGGTTCCAATTCCATTTTCTCCTGATATTCTATTTTTGCTTTTTAGAAACTCCATTATGCTACAATTGTTGATATTGAAGTCAACTTCCCATTTCTTGCTCTAGTTCCATACTTTATTCAGGTCTTCCTGCAGTGATTCGCAATTATTTTCAGTTTTTACTTTCCTTAACAGTTCGGCGTCATCTGTAAAGAAGCTCATGTAACATTTCACATCATCATCTATGTCATTCACATAAATAGCAAACATTATTGGAGCCAATACAGACCCTTGCGGTACTCCACTGATCACCTCTTTATAAACCTGAATATTTTTCTCTGAGCACTACTCTCATTTTTCTACCGTTCAGTAAGTCCTCCATCCATTTTAGTAGATTCCCTTGTATCCCTCCTGTGTGTTCTAGTTCTTTTTTTTTTTTTTGTGTGTGTGTGTGTGTTACTTTGTCAAAAGCTTTTTGTAAGTCCAGGAAGGTGTGGGGCCACCAATAATGTGGGGGTAGTAAAGGCATGTATAAGCGAAGGTCTGCTATGTGTTAATTATTACACTGAAGCAAAAATATAGTAAGGAAATACAAAAGTATATTGTGGTTTTCTCCAACTAATCTATTGATCCTTACAATATGAAAAATATATGGGTATGCGAGACATTTAATAACACAGTTTTTTCTTTCTTATGGGCATCATAAGTAAGGTCACAGGCACGTGGAAAAACGTAGTTATTTACGCTCCAACCTTCCGGTCACTGTATAAGTCTACTTATAATATTGTGTCTACCTTCAAGCACTGTGTCTACCTTCAACCCCGTATTCTTATTAGAGAACGATCACAGACAGAATTGTACTCTAAGGATTACACTCTCATAGCTAATGTATATACGCAAAGTGTTTGTGAAGTACACTCCCTTAAACCCCTTTTTCCATATCTGTTATCGGAATCATTTTTGGCATCAGATTCAAAACTTAATAATAATGATAACTATCTACCTACTATATCTGCACTATATCATTTAACTCACATATTGACATTTGTTTTCATTAATCTTACAGAACGTGTTCATACCTGTTATCGGAATCATTTTTGGCATCAGATTAAAATTTTAGCTGCGCACAAAAAGAACGAGACGGCTATGTGTTCGTATCTATGGGTAAACTACTAACCTCCCTGTTGTATTATTTCGTAAAACTTCATTTCGCTTCTCAACAGAGCCCCTAGCTGCTACAATCTCTCCCTAAACTATTTCTCTAGTGGAATCCTGAACTGAAAGTTGGGAATTTTTCCTATTACTCTTAAAATTAATGGCCTTAGCTTACGCCTCTGTCCGAACGTTTAGTGACGTCACGGGTGGGCGGAGCTACGGTGCGCCCGCTACGTTCGAGAACATTCTAATGTCGTCTCGAAACTCAGTTGAACCAAAATCAGCTGAAATATATTTGTAGCTATCTCCTATTGTATGTTCTTCTTCAATGATTATAGTAAGGCTCTTTGCCAACACATCTTGATAGGCAGACATAGAATAGAATAAATTCATGGTCTATTAAGGCTCTATTTTCTACTTTGCTTCTTGGTTGAGTAAAACCGTCACGACGTCCATAATACCCAGTCTCTCAAATAAATAAATAGATAA
>NC_134802.1:27429388-27436888 GCF_046742065.1 Oratosquilla oratoria
GTCCGGACTCACCAGAACTCCCAAGTCCCTCTCGCACTCAGATTTTTCTAAAAACGTGTCATCTAAGTAGTATCTATTTTCGGGGTTGTGTAGCCCTACGTTTAACACGCTACACTTAGAGATATTGAAGTTCATTTGCCATTTCACCGACCATGTTAACAGTTTATCAAGATCATCCTGCAGAATCTGGGCGTCTTCTCCTGACCTAATTAGGCGTCCTATTTTAGTGTCGTCCGCAAACTTACTAACATCACTATTTAACCCATCGTCTAAGTCGTTTATATACATAATGAACAATAAGGGACCCAAAACCGAGCCCTGGGGGACCCCGCTAGTAACATTGCCCCACCTAGATTTTATTCCATTTATGGTGACCCGCTGTTTTCTGTTACTAATCCAAGCTCTAATCCATTCTAACACTTTTCCTCCTATGCCATGGGCTTTGATTTTATTTAGTAGTCTCTGGTGTGGCACTTTGTCGAACGCTTTGCTAAAGTCAAGGTAAATAACATCGTAATTTTCATTGTTGTCTGACGCCTTATATACCTTAGTGTAAAAGGATAGAAGATTAGTCACGCATGACTTACCTTTGGAGAAACCATGCTGTGAATCACGAATTAAATTATGCCCTTCAATGTGTTCTCTGAGTCTATTTACTATTATTGATTCAAGCATCTTTCCTATAACCGACGTCAAACTGATTGGCCTGTAGTTGCATATGGTCGATCTATCTCCCTTCTTAAAAACAGGAACAACGTTTGCCTGCCTCCAAGCAGTTGGAACAGAACCAGTGTCTACCGATTTATTGAATATTTCAGTTAACCGGTCGCAGATTTCAAATCTACACTCCTTAAGCATTCTTGGAAAAATTTCGTCCGGACCCGGAGATTTTGTAGCTTTAAGTCTGTCAATCTGCTTGATAACTTCTTCTTTACTAATGCTGATATTAGTTAGGCTATTTTCTTCATCCCCTCTGAAAATCGGATCACAGTCAGGTATTTTATCTAACCTCTCATTAGTAAACACCGATAGAAAATAATTGTTAAACTCCTCACTCATTTTTTCTTCCGATTCTATCATGATATTTTCATCGTTTTTAATTGGTCCTATTCTTTCTTTATTTTTTGTTCTATAGAGGTGAAAGAAACCCTTTGGGTTGGATTTTGCTTGACTGGCAACCTTGATTTCATAATTACGTTTCGCTGAACGTGTATTCCTTTTAACCAGCTTTGCCATTTCGTTATATCTTGATCTAAGGTGTGATTCCCCGTTTTTTATTTTTAGGTAAAGTCCTCTTTTAATTCCGATCTCATGTTTCAATCTGTCCGTCATCCATTTGGGAGTATTACTATTTTTTCGTATTGACTTTAGGGGGATAAATGTGTTTTGTGCATTAATAATTAGATCTGCCAGATTGCTATACATCTCATCCAAAGTACTGACCTGATTTATTCATCTATTTAATTGTTTATGTATTTGTTTGTTCATGTGTTTATATTTATTAACTTATTCATTTATTGGTTGATTTATTTATTTATCTATTTATTTTATTTATCTATTATTTAATTTATTTATTTATTTATTTATTTATTCATTTATTTATTTATTCATTTATTTTTTATTTACTTATTTATTCATTTATATATTCATTTATTTATTTAAATATTTATTTATTTATTTATTTATTTATTTATTTATTTATTTATTTATTTATTTATTTATTTATTTATTTATCTATTTATTTATTTATTTATTTACTTATTTATTTATTTTTTTCCGTATATCTATTTATTTGCTTCTTTGCTTATTTACATCGTTATCTATATTTATTTATTTTCTTATTTATCTATCTATTTATTTATTTGTATATATAATATTTCTCTGTATACTTATTATCCTTTTTTATTTACTTATTCATTTATCTTATTATCGATCGATTGATTGAATGATTGATTGATTCATCTATTCACTTGTTAATTTATTTGTTCGTTTATAACTTAATCATGTTTTTTCCTTGCTCCATATGCAGCTTTCAGGTATTATTTCATTTCATGTCTCACTATCTGAAGGCGAAATTTAGGTGAAGTCTGCAGACACTGACCCAAGTTCCTGGAAAGGTCACCAGACATTGGTTTGGGTCACCCGAGGTCAGAGACATTTTTCATTTTATTTTATTACGATTTTGAAACAACAACAAAACTTTGTTATTTATGACATTATTGTGAAGTGTTCATGCCAGCAGACGTCTTGTGCTCAGATATGATCAAGCTGTTATTGATATCGTTATTGTTACTGACTAGTTCATAAGGGCTCCTATCCTTTGGGACAGATAACAAATAACTATTAACTTAACGCTAGCATTCGAATACCAACAAACGTAATAACGACGTTATATCAAATCTCATCTCATTGAAGTTACGACTTTACTTTTCCAGTTTCAATTGTACCATAATTATGCTTAGATGCACATATAATGTGTATTTGTAATTGTACTCATACAAACGTGTTGTATGTTCGTCTGTATGAGTGTGTGCATGTGTGTGTGAATGTGTATTTGTGTGTGTGTGTGTATGCGTGTGTGTGTGTGTGTGTGTGTGTGTGTGTGTGTGTGTGTGTGTGTGTGTGTGTGTGTGTGTGTGTGTGTGTGTGTGTGTGTGTGTGTGTGTGTGTGTGTGTGTGTGTGTGTGTGTGTGTGTTTGTGTGTGTGATTCATCATGGTCTTTGGATCACGCGTTGGACACGTATGGCCGATCTATGGGTAATACTGTGACCTTACGCGCACACACACATCGAACTCTCCGCCCACGAGAGTTGGAGTAACGACTCGAAGCACAGCGATACTGAAATTATTTCAGCCCTGTGTAGAATTTGAACCCGGATCACCGTAGTGACAGTCGGGGACTCTACCAACCGCGCCACCGAGTCATGTGTGCGTCTGTGTATGATTGTACGTGTGTGTGTGTGTGTGTGTGTGTGTGTGTGTGTGTGTGTGTGTGTGTGTGTGTGTGTGTGTGTGTGTGTGTGTGTGTGTGTGTGTGTGTGTGTGTGTGTGTGTGTGTGTGTGTGTGTGTGTGTGTGTGTGTGTGTGTGTGTGTGTGTGTGTGTAAATGAATATATATATATATATAAATATATAATCATATATATATAAAAACTATACCATATATATATATATATATATATATATATATATATATATATATATATATATATATATATGTATATATATACATATACATATACATATATACATTTCTAGTTTCTAACTGAAATTTCTTCATATTATCCTTAACCTTTGCAAGTCTTATTTTTTTCTTGAAATAATTTTATTTCTCTCGGCTTTGAACTTGAATTCAGCTGTACAACCTACCATTGTATAGTCACTACCTATGCTGAGTTTATCACTATAACATTGCTAGCGTTTTTGCTCTCATCTCCTAATATGAAGTTTATTTCGTTCTTCGTTGTTCCTTTTGGACTTCTCCACGTCCATTTACAACCTACACGCTTTTGGAAGAAAGTGTTCATTTTCCTCATGTTGTAGTTCTCTGCAAAATTGACAATCACCTCGCCTCTGTCATTTCTTCCACCTACTACAAACTTCCTAATGCACATCTCATCTCCCATCTTTTTCCCCACTTTAGCATTAAAGTCGCCTATCACTAACGTGTACTTACTTTTTTATTGATACATTACCTGACATAAATTATAATAGAAGGACTCAATTTCATTGTCTGAACTCTGTGAAGTTGGTACATAAACTTGAACTATTTTTACAGTGTACCTTTTACACAACCTAACCAAGCCACCCTGTCTGACAAACTACTGAATTTGACTACGTTACCAGCAACCTCTCGGTTAATCAAAAATCTTACTCCACTTGATATTTCTTTGTCCCTACCTCTATAGTAGAACAGGTGGTGACCATCTTGTAATTGTATCAGCTTTTCTTCCGCTCTTCGGACTTCGCTTAGTCCTACGATGTCCCACTTTATGTCGTCTAGTTTTTCCATTAAGCTCTCCAGCCTGTAATCTTTTGAGAGTTCTTACGTTTTAAGGATAGAGTTTTATTTTCTTCATATCATTTAATGTCCAAGACTTGGATCTGCTTGGACAGTGCTTACTCACATTCGGTGGCACACTGCCCGTAAGCACACGAGTTTTTACAAGAGAATTGTAACACTAGGTATCATCTTAACCTGACTAATGTCGTTAGAAGTCCTTCAAGACAACCAAATGTGACTCCGAATAAGATAGTTTTTACAGCATATATATATATATATATATATATATATATATATATATATATATATATATATTCATACATATATGCATACACATACTCACATGTGAATATATCAATGGATATGAGATTACGTACGTACACTCACCAAAATATTTTTTTTCTCCCTTTCGATTTTATGGCGTTTATCAATGTTTCATGTGGTAAGTCATATTAATACTCTTCCTTGACTAGCTTTTATTCACATGAATAAGAATTTTGATATATTCTTTCTTAACATGAATGATTATGTATGCGTCAGTGAGTCAAGGAATGTTGTTTCTAAGGTGTGTTAATGTTCCTCAAAATCATTTAATATTAATTCTTTATAAACCTGTCCATGTAAGCTCTAACATAAGGAAGGCCTTAACGAGTAATTGTTAGTCTTTTCAGAACAATAATATAGTTATTTCCATATTTACCCCCACACAGTATTTTCTTAATACCTGGATATTATTTTAACTCCTCGTCAGTGCTATGAAAAAGCATACTTATGTTTAGATAAACATAATATTGAATGCCATTTCCTCTTCTATATTAATTATTTCGTTTATTTGTATTACTTATTTCATTAATTTTTACCCATGCTGTTCACCATCACTATGAAAAGTATTTACAATTACACTTCAATATTTTTTGCAGTGAGTTATGGAAAATCTACTCAAGTATCATTTACTATTTGTCAATCAAAATATGTTCATATGAAATATATAAGCAAAATAGGTTATTGTGTGTTCTTTACTTTTGTGTTACACTCATTTTATAAAACCAGTTATTAAACATCATAGATGATGAGACATGGAGTTATATTCACTTAGTTATTTTAACAAATATAATCGTTTGTTTTTCATCTAGACAATCTCTAGGGCATAATACACAGTAGTATTAAAAGGTTTGCCTAGAATAACAAAAAATCTTTAATGTATAATAGATAGATGCATAAATGAATACAGAGAAATATAGATAAACAAATAGATAAACATACAAGTAAGGAAATGCATAGATATATACTAAATACACAAATTCATATGCGTCAGTATTCAAACAAAATTTAAATGCAAAAAGAGATATAGATAAATAAACAAACAAACAGACAGACAAACAATGAAACAGTCAAACAGACAAACAAAAAATAAACAGCAGAGAAGTGATAAATGAACAAATGAATGAATAATAAAGAAAATAAGTACATAAATGAATAAATAAATAAATACACGAATAATTATATGAATAAGTGATAGATAGATAATGAAATAAATAAATAGATAAATGAGTAAATAGATAAATACACAAGTAATTGTATAAATAAGTGAATAAATAAATGAATAGAAAAAAATAAGTCAAGCTAAAAATAAATGAATAATTTATAGATAAGAATATATATAAGTGAAAGAAAAACATTATACAGTATTCATACCAGATTCAATGAGTTCTTAACTCGTTTAGTCATCTTCCCCGTCTCTTAATCCAAACTTTACCATTTCATTCTCAGTAACATCATCCTCGTCACCAGCCAGCTGATATGACGTCATTACCTGATGTCGTCATGGTTACGAAGATTAAAGTGATAAAGGATTACGTTGATATCATGTTCCGAGACACTGAGGGCGGTAAGTTAGAATAACGATGCCATGAATTCTCACAAACGAGGCTGTAGGTTAAGAGGTAGGTGCCCATAGTGTAAAACGTGAACTCATGTCTCGTGCTATGATGGACAGCCTGAATTCAATCTGAAACACTACGGGTATATGCATCATGAAAATACAAGCAGACACACATAAACATAAGCACATGCACACATTTACACACATACACACACATACACGCACACACATGGCGCTGTGGTTAGAGCTCTGGCCTGCCACTACGGAGGTCCGGGTTCGATCCTCGCCCGGGCTGAAATGATATCAGTATCGCAGCGCTGAGGGGTGTTACTCCAACAATCGTGGGGAGTTGGGGGTGTGTGTGTGTGCAAGGTCATAGCATTACCCATAGATCGGACCTACGAGCTCTGAGCTCTCTTCCAGGAGGGAAATAGCTGTCGATCACGAGTCCAACACGTGATCCAAAGACCAAGTGAATACACACATACACACAGACACACACACATACGCGCACACACACACACACACACACACACACACACACACACACACACACACACACACACACACACACACACACACACACACACACACACACACACACACACACACACACACACACACACACACACACACACACACACACACACACACACACACACACACACACACAAACACAAACACACGTATATATACACATATATGATAGTTATTCATAGTTTTTCCCTATTGTCCTCATGTATATATATATGAATATGTATATATGAACATATATCCATATGTGAATATGTATATATGAACATATATCCATATATACATATGTATGTACGTATGTATGTATATAATCCTATCCGAGAGTTGACACCTTGGCGTGGTGGATTAGGTTGAGAATCTTAATGATTACAAAAACGGTCATGTGAATCGTGGAATGCTATGAAGGAGGCCTTTGTTCATCAGTGGACTCAGGATGGCTGATTTGATTGATTGATTGATTGATTGATTGACGCACTTTTGTGATTTTATTCAACTTACGACGGACACCTTTATTAACAGTTGGCAAAAAGGTGAGATCCACTGAACAAATCGTATCATAACTATGTCACCTTTTATATAAATGAATAAAGATGTGAAGTAAAACCTCTTCCAAATCCAAATTGATTATTCAAATTCATGTCAACTTCAAAATGAGTTGGAAAATTAGGTCATTAGCTTCGGTATCATGTCTTTCATGTTTTGAGATTAAAGTCTTGATCTCAATGATGAAATTAGAAATCGGCAGGTTCAAGTTCATTAAGCTATTATTCACTTTGATATGTTTGAACATCTTCAGTAGTTTTTGTTTTTTATATTTCATTTCCTCTAGGATTGGGTGATTTTATCTAATAAATGAATAGAATGTAAATGGACTCTGTATGTTATTAGCAGTTCCCTATTACATCTTTATCAAATACTTAATCTAGCTGTAACAAAGAAACTGTCGTATTACTAATGGTATTTCTGTTGTTGGAATCTCTTTAGTAAGGTGAAATCTAGTTTGTTACCTGGAATCTATTTTGCAAACCAGAAGTTAATTAGTTAATTAGAAATATTCATCCAAATTAAGTTTCTGTAAGT
>NC_134802.1:27454388-27456888 GCF_046742065.1 Oratosquilla oratoria
ATATTTTTTCTTTTTATTTGTACGACTGCAGCTGATGGTAAAAATAGTCTCTAAGAATCACGTTATTACACATTTGTACATTTATTCTTCAGCTTTCACTCATCTGATCATATTTGAAAATGTTGTATAACATGTAAAGTAATCCTTTAATGGTGATAATCGATACGTATGTTTTTTACACATATCTATTGCAATTTTTTTCAGTCATGGACTATATATTGTTATCCATTGAAAATGGAATTTGTTAAAAATAAACATGAATATTATGTGGCTGTTATGTGTGTAAGCATGCAAAGAAAGTCCATTTGAAACAATATGTTTTGCATGTATGATATATGCACATATACTTGTATAGACACACAAACACATACACACACACACATGCGCTCACACGCATACACACACACAAGCACGCACACACACACACACACACACACACACACACACACACACACACACACACACACACACACACACGCACACACGCGCACACACACACACACACACACACACACACACACACACACACACACACACACACACACACACACACACACACACACACACACACACACACACACACACACACACACACACACGGGGCACAAACATCCACATACGCACACAAACGTACGTGTGTGTGTTTGTATGTATGTATAAGTCCGGTGGTCTCAAGCGAGCACCTCCGGTTTTCTAAAAATAATCGGTTTCCAATCTGATGAAACTTTCAGGTACCGGCCCTCTAATGGCTGCCGCGGAGTGAAATTCTGGCCGAATGGGGCTTAGGTTAAGCACCGCCTTAACAGGTAAAGTTTGCAGCGGTCATTACGGGGCCTAGTGCAGTCAAATGCTCATTGCAAATCTATTTAAACCTAAACCACAGAAGTTGGTTAATGTTTTTTTATGTATATTCTTTCTGCAGAAGGGGGAAGGGAGTATTAAATCATCGTAAGGTGGGTAATGCATCAGAGGTCTACAAAAGATGAATAAACCGACTATAATGAGATATGTTTTTTGTGCACCATACCCAAGTGTTATTCGGATACAAAGCTTTAAAGCTTAATATTATAATCTAAATCCTTGGAGAAATTAGTGAATTTCTAAACTGAGGAGAATATCCAAGAGTTAAGGGATTAACCTTTAAAACCTAAGTTGTCTTCTTAAGTTAATTAGATGATCTGGGTATTTGTTAGACAAGAAAAAATTGTTTGTCATAGTTGTTCTTATATTGCTAAGTCGTTGTCGATTCTTTCGATCCAGTTTTATTACTCATTTTATTGAGTTTAATGTCATATATTATATCATCTAAGGAAAGTTGCTATGAATTATATTTAAAGCTTCTATTACTGTTAAAGCTTCTACTACTGTAAATAATCTCTGACCAAAACTGGATTTGACGAAAGTAAAAAAAATAATAAGAGATGAAACTTTTAATAGACGAAGAAAATATTTCCAATAACTTGCGTCTTCCTAACGATATTTATATATATGTATATTCGGATATATATATATATATATATATATATATATATATATATATATATATATATATATATATATATCACTATAAAGTAATGTCGTAGCACATTGATAAAATAAACTTTTTATCCCACAGTCGGAAAAAGAAGACACTAATGTCGAATGTTCTGTATATTTCGATCACTAACTGTGACCCTCTTCAGCAGAATGAATACATAGTGGAAGGCATATGCTTATATACAAAAATGTGAGGTGGGAAAAGGAACAAGCTCAGGTAACGTGACCGATGCTCCGCAGGTCGCGTGGGGTTTTGTGACCTTGGAGTATATGAGGTAGCACTTGGCTGACTGCTGAGGTGGTAATGCAGTCAGGTGACCACTGACCATTTGATATATTGAAATTAGGGAGATATTTAATCAGGGAAGACTCTATTATTTTCCTTTTGAAGCTACATGTTGATTTATAAATTATTTCAGCATCATCCCAATGCATGCGGTGATCTTTATTGGCAATATGCTGAAATATCGCGGAACTTTGTTGACCATATTTTACAGAATTTTTATGCTCTTTAATTCTGGTTGCCAAATCTCTTCCAGTTTGTCCCCAATAAACAGTATCACAATCTAAACATGGCAACTTATATACACCTGGGTTAATGTCGCTTAATGGTCTGCGGTGTACATTAACTATTTTCCTAAACAAGGTGTTATGATAATTGAAGATCACATTGATGTTTTCTTTAGGTAATGATTGGAACATTTCATTTAAAGAATCATTATAGGGTAATTTTATACATTTATTATCCCATTTATGTTTTTTAGTAGAGTGGAGAGTAGATTTATAGAAACTTATTTTAGCCTTGCTAAGGGCTTTTTGCAAGAACCAATCCGGGTATCCTAGTCTTGTAAGTTGTTTTTTTTATAGTTATTATTTCTGTATCTAAATATTGTGGGCTGCAAATTCTTAGTGCTCGTAAAAATAAGCCCGAAGCAACACTTTGTTTTGTTTTGTCAGAATGGTG
>NC_134802.1:27466888-27469388 GCF_046742065.1 Oratosquilla oratoria
AAAATGTAGATTATTGTTGAGATCTTGTCACATATATCATCCCGCTAAGCTCTACCAAAATTTAACCTCAAGTTAACAGGGGATTGTATATATATATAGACATATATATTTATATATACATATTTATATTTATATATATATACACACACACAAATATATATATATATATGTATATATATACATATATATATATACATATACATATATATATGTATATATATATATGTATATATATATATATATATATATATATATATATATATATATATATATATATAAAAGGATTACAAAGGAGGAGCATGCCGACAGGAGACCTATTGGTCCATAACTAGGTCAGATGCGTAAAAAAAACATAATAATTATACATAAACAAATAAATAAATAAAATTATAATACTATAAATAATAATATATTGACAGAGAAATAATAACAAATTAAAATCAAGCAAATGATAATAAACAAACAGACAAATAATAAAAATCAAATAAACAAATTATGTAAAATAAATGGCAGGCATTACAGCATCTTGCTTAAGTGTTTATCTAAACGAATCTTAAAGCTTCAAACTGAACTACATTGCACTGCCTCTACAGGAAGTTTGTTACATTCATTAACTACACGGTTGGTAAAGTTGTTTCTACCCACTTCCAAATTTAATTTATTTCCTGACAGTTTGAGACCATTATTTCTTGTCGGATTCTCAATCAATGCGAAAATTTTGTCACTTTTGTTGTTGTCAATATATATATATATATATATATATATATATATATATATATATATATATATATATATATATATATATATATATATATATATATATATATATATACATATATATATACATATATATATATATGTATATATATATATATATGTATATATATATATATATATATATATATATATATATATGTATATATACACCTCAACACATTCGTTAGTGTAAGGTGCCGTTTTCTTATCTTTACTTCAACTATTTTTTCCTATGTTAAGATTATAATATTCATTTTAATATGTAATAAGATTCTCTTTTAAATAACACTTTTCCAAAGATAGGTTTGAGCTATGATTTATTTGTTCAAGGAAAATATATTTCTATTCCTAAGCATTGTAAGCATTTTATTTACTAGATGCTTTATTCCAACAACTAAGGATTCTAAAATGTTATATTAAGAGTTATTATGAAAAAAATTCCAGTGATATCTTAAACGATGTCGTTATTACTCAATGCCGGATTTGAAAGACAGTAAACATGATAATTACTCTCTGAGCACGGTGAGTTCCAAACATGCTTGGCCACACCCTTTCTAAGAAAATCAATTTATTCTCCAAGGCAGGGAAGGCCAGATTTAGATATTTTATTTAGAAAGTTAATCTATTCAAGTATTTATATATTATTTCTTTAATCTATTTTTTTTGTCATTTCTTCTCATATTATTCATTTATTTATTTGTATATATGTTTATTTAAAGAATAATTCATTAATTTATATATTCACTTGATTATATGTATATATATATATATATGTATATATATATATATACTTATTAATACATTATTTTACTTTTTTAACTATGTACTCACTTATCTATATATTTATTTATTTGTTTTATTTATTTATTTATTTATTTATTCGTATATTTAATTTTTCATGTATCTATTCATTTATTATCTGTTTATGTATTCATTTATTCTTTTATTTATTAACTAACTGACTGTACTATTTCCATATACTATTCAATTATTCAACCAAATAATTTGTGTAATTATATTTACTTCGACATGAAAGATCATTATTAAAGCTTTAGGAGACACTCCTTCCCATTAAGGGTTGAATGACTAGAGAACATCTTTGATTAGATATAACGCAAAGGATCCCATTTATAATATCTACTATTGCATTTACCCAAACTTACCATCCATACAATCAAAGTTTTTGATAATAATGAGATCTGTAGGCAAGAAGCACGTATGTTATAATTGCTTGTCTGAATAGGTACTGTGTAGTTAACGTTGTAAAAATACTGCAGGAAAAGGTTAAAAGGCTTGGCAGCATTAATTATCCATAGATAATTAGGATGTAGGTGGGAGGCAAGCTTCCAGCCTTGTTTCCTGGAATACAATGGAAAGCAGAGGGAAATTGCTAAATCCGGATTAGGCCAGAGGGCCAAGCAAAAACATAAAATAAAATATATAGATATATCAATAGTTAAATAAGCAAATAAAGAAATAGAAAACATTTGAATCAAGAGATAGATAGCTAAATAAATAAACAAACAAATAAGTACATATGAGAATATATGTATGTATATACATATATATATATATATATATATATATATATATATATATACTGTATATATATATACATATTTCTTTTTTTTTTTGTGTATAAATCTATTATTTGTTAATTTAACTCTCTATTTTTCATTAATTCATTTATTTATTCATATATTTATTCATTTATTTATTTATTTATTTATTCTTTCAACAATAA
>NC_134802.1:27474388-27479388 GCF_046742065.1 Oratosquilla oratoria
CTAAGTCCGAAGAGCGGAAGAAAAGCTGATACAATTACAAGATGGTCACCATCTGTAATACAATAGAAGTAAGGACAAAGAAAGAGCTAATGGAGTATGATTCTTGATCAACCGAGAGGTTGTTGGTAACGTAGTCAAATTCATTAGTTTGTCAGACAGGGTAGCTTGGATTATGATTAGGCTGTGTAAAAGGTACATTCTAAAAATAGTTCAGGTTTATGCACCAACTGCAGAGTTCAGACGATGAAATTGAGCTGTTCTATGAAGATTCAAGTCAGGTAATCGATGAAATTGAGCTGTTCTATGAAGATTCATGTCAGGTAATCGATCAAGAATAAAGTAAGTACATGTTGGTAATAGGCGACTTTAATGCTTTAATAAGGTTGCTACAGAAGAGGGGGACTTAATGTGGGCGAAAAATACTTGATGGTGATTTATTCGTATTATCAAGAATATGATCTAGCGATTACAGGTTGGGATGTCAGGTAAGGTAAAATTTTTCACCTAGGCTCCCTTCTAGACAAGGGGAGAGTTTTCCCATTCTCCTCTGTTATGTCCCTGACCTAGGCAGGTCTTTTGTCAGGTACTTGGCCTGTACAGTCCCTCTGTCAGGTCCTTGACCTGGACAGACCTATGCCGAGTCCTTCACCTCGGCAGTCCTATCTGCAACAGGCGCAGCCGTTCGTTAATAAAAGGGGGGAAAGCTTAGGTAGGAGTGTTGTTGTGGGTTTTTATATGGGAAATGTGTTATACATAAAACATAGATAAGGGTGTTCCTTTGTATAGGGTTAAGTTATATGATCGGTGGGCGTAGCTAGATATGGCATATATATCGAAGTTACGGTAATGTAATTGGGGTAGGTATAAGAAAGGGGTCATTAGATCTGTCTGGTGACATTAGGCATTTCCATGTTGTGGACAGTGCGGAGGCATCGTGTTTGTCTTACGTTGAATTATTGAGTCAAGCTCTTTTGTGATTCAGAAATTTGTGAGGTCTGTAAGATTGGGGATCTTGCTAAAGACGATTACCATCTCGCATGTGTGAGAATCACGTGCATGGTTGGTGATGGTTAATGCGGGTTACATTGTTTCACCGATCTTTTGAGGTGCGTCCGCGTACCTTGGATTAAGATCGTAACAGTGGGGTTTGGCATACAAAATGCAAAATGAAACGAAGATATGATCATTTGTCAAGTTGCTAATGGGAGACATTGACTTGTAACATTATCTATTGATTTGCATGAGTAAAAAAAGGGGGAGGGTTACGTATATTATCATATATAATATCAAAATACACAATATTTAATTATTGGGTTCTATGTATCTGAGGTTTGATATGTTTATATGGTTATATGCATAGATATTTTTGGTAGATCTAAGTGTGTTGGAGAATGAATTGTATGTTATTTGCTTTACATCTTATGAACGTAGATACTATTGGATGCTACGTTGATTCTAAGAATTGGTAGTGGATTATGTGATCACTTTACATCTTGGTATGTGGAACCTGTTTAATGCATTGTTTCTTTTTTATTTGTATGCACTTATTAGTAAGTTTCTATTTATACTGAATGTGCTCACATTTTGAGTAGTTATGTGTAAAATTTTGAGAAAACAGGGTACTTTACGTGACGATAGCTGAAGAGTAGTGTTGCTTGGATAGCCTGAATATCACTGTGGGTAGCTCGAGACTGATAATAGACTCATTGCGATAGAGTGATGATAGCTGAAGTTGGAAATATTGTTGACGTCGCAGTTTTTCAATATTGGGTCGAGGTGGAGGGTAGTGCTGAGGTGGTGGATGTGGTTGGTATGGTTGAATAAGTGGTTAAGCAAGGTTGACCCTGGTGGTCATTCTCAACCGTTTGGACGTTATGTGGGTGGAAGGGGGGGTGGAGTGTAACGTCAAATATCCCACCTAGGCTCCCTTCTAGACAAAGGGAGAGTTCATCCAGTCTCCTCTGCTGGATCCATGACCTAGGCAAGTCTCCTTGACCTGGATAGTCCCTCTGTAAGATCCTTAACCTGAACAGACCTATGCTGAGTCCTTCACCTCGGCAGTCCTATCTACAACAGGCGCAGCTGTTTGTTAATAAAAGGGGAAGTGCTTAATTAGCCATGTTGTTCTGGGTTACTATATGGGAAAGGTGTCAGTCATAAAACATAGATATGGGTGTTAGTTCCTTTGTATGGGTTTATGTTATATGGTTGGTGGACGTAGCTACATATGGCGTACATATTGATGTTACGGTAATGTAATTGGGGTAGGTATGAGAGAGGGGTCATTAGATCTTTCTGGTGGCATTAGGCATTTCCGTGTTGTGTACACTACGGACGCCTCGTGTTTGTATTACGCTGCTTTATTGAGTTAAGTTGTTTTATGATTCAGAAATTTGTGAGGTCTGCAAGATTGGGGATCTTGCTAAAGACGAGTACCATCTCGCATATGTGTGGGTCACGCGCATCGTTGGTGATGATTAATGAGGGTTACATTGCTATAGTGGTATGAAGATGGGAGGTAAGTCGTGTATTGGGAAGTTTGGAGTAGGTGAATGAAATGACAGAGGCGAGATGTTAGTCAAATTTGCAAAGAAGTACAACATAAGGAGAATGAATACGTTATTCCAAAAGCTTGTAGATCATAAATGGACGTGGAGAAGTCAAAATGGAACAACAAAGAATGAAGTAGATTTCATATTAGATGAGATTAAGAGCGTTAGCAATGTTACGGTCATATATAAAGTCAACATAGGTAGTGACCATAGAATGGTAGGTTGCACAGCTAAACTGAACTTCAAAGCTGCGAAATATAAACTAGTTAAAGAAAATAAGTCTTGCAAAGGTTAACGATAAAAATAAGAAATCTAAGTAGAAATTAAAAATAGATTCGAAGCTCTAAAAACTAACTATCATTAGAAAATCGGTAGAGAAAGTAGTAGGTACAAAATGCATTAGAGAAAACAAATACTTGAAAGCTACAAATGACCTAATTAAGAGAGGGACCATTCATATTAAAAGAAGGAGAGACGAAATAGAAAAAATAGAATTAAACAAGCTTATCAACAAAAGCCAGAGATCAAAGTAAAGAAAAACATAGATGAAATAGAAGAAACTGTTCGGAAAGGTAAAAATATTAAAAGGACCGAGCGCAGGCATGCTTTAGGAAGACAGCAAATGATATGCTTGAAGGACAGAAATGGAGAGATATTAAATATAGAGAGAAAATGTTAAAAAGAGCAGAAGAATTTTACCAAGTGCTTTACTCGTCGTTGAGTCAGTAAATTAATTTGTACACATTAGTAGTGTACCAGTGATCACAAAGAGAGAAGTAGAATTTGATGTAAAAAATATGAAACGAGGAAAAGTACATGGGGGAGATGGTATATCAATAGATCTTTTGAAAGACCCAGAGACAGAATTTCATATTAAGTTAGTTAAGTTGTACAGCCAGAGATTACGTAAAAAAAAAAAAAAAAAAATCCTGAATCGTGATGCGATGCTGTTGTGATTTTGCTTCATAAAAAAGATGACCAAACAAACCTCAGTAACTACGGACAAATTAGACTGTTATCAATCGTATATTACAAATAGAATAAATCAAGTTTTAGATGGAAACCAACAGAGAGAACAGGCAGACTTTAGAAATGATTATTCGACTGTATATCTCTTTACCTTTTGTAGATTACGAGAAGGCATTTCACTCGCTAGAACAAAAAACAATACTAAAATCGCTACCTAAGCAGGGTACAGACGAAAAGATTGTAATGGTTCTAGAAAAGATTTATGCGAAAGATACCACTGCAATTCGATTACATAAAGATATAGATGAGATAAAGATCGAGAAAGGAGTACGGCAAGGTAATACAATTTCACCCAAATTACTTACAACTTCCTTGGAAGAGATTTTCAGAATTTTTAGTTGAGAAGAGAAAGGTTTAAAGATTGATGGTGAATATTTGAACCACCTAAGATTTATGGATGAAATTATTCTTATTTCAGAAGGAGCAAAAGCCTTGCAAGATATGCAGAGTAATCTGAACAAGGAAAGTCTCAAAGTAGGTTTAAAAATGAATAAGAGTAAAACCAAAGTAATGTTCAATACGAAAGTTCAATGAGATTATATTCGATGGTGAGAGTCTTGAAGAAGTTGAAGAGTATAGTTATTTAGGCCAGATGGTAAATATGACCAAAGATCATGATAATGAAATAAAAGGACATATTACAATTGGTTGGAAAGTGGACAATAAATACAATAAAACCCTGAGAGATTCTCTACCTCTATATCTAAAACGTAAAGTTTACAATTGATGCATTCTACCAGCAATAATCTATAGGTGCGAAACATGGAAACTGATGAAGGTGATGGAGAAAAAGCTATGGACTACACAGAGGAAAATTGAAAGATCAATGATGAGAATAACGCTGAGAGACCAAGAGGGAGCAAGCTGGGTGAGAGAGCAAACTAGAACGAAAGATATTGTGGGGGCGGTAAAAGAGATGAATTGGAATTGGGCAGGTAAGTTAGTGCAAAGCACTGATGAGCGATGGAGCAAATGTGTTACTGAGTGGACGCTGCGAGATAGGAAGCGTGGAAGAGGGAGACCAGACAGAAGGTGAGGATACGAGAGAAAGAAGTTTGCAGGAATGACGTGCCAGAGGTTGGCGCGGTCGTGCGGATCATGGACTGGTATGAATGAGGATTTTGTTCCACAGTCGGCTCAAGATTAATTGATGTATGTATGTATGTATGTATGTATGTATGTATGTATGTATGTATGTATGTATGTATGTATGTATGTATGTATGTATGTATGTATGTATGTATGTATGTATGTATGTATGTATGTATGTATGTATGTATGCATGTATGTTTGTATGTATATATGTATGTATGTATTAATGTATATATGCATGTATGTATGTATGTATGTATGTATGTATGTATGTATGTATGTATGTATGTATGCATGTATGTATGTATGTATGTATGTATGTATGTA
>NC_134802.1:27499388-27501888 GCF_046742065.1 Oratosquilla oratoria
CTTCGATTCCCAACAGTGATTGTTACTTGCTTCAACAGTCAAAGAAGCGTATAAGGCAATGGCGACTTCAACGTAGACTACTCATCATCTCCTTCCTCCACTTCCTCTTCTTTCTCTTCTCCCTCCTCCTCCTCCTCTTCCTCCTCCTTCCCCTCCTTCTCCTCAACTCCAGATCCTATGCCTCCTTCTCCTTGTCCTGCTTCGTTTCCTCCTCTTTCTCTTCCTCTTATTTTCCTCTTTGTGCAATTCCTCGTAATTCCTCTCGTGCTTCTCTTTACAAAGAGTTACAATAATAAAACATACAGACAGAAGACCTTCAGGTTCATAACAGGGCATGTTCACAAATATAGATATTTATCCAAGTGAAATTGAAAACTTTGAGTTGTATTACATTCAATTGCTTTAACTAGAAGCTTATTACATTCATTAACGACGCAGTGGGCAGATTTGCTTTTACTTGTTTGACAGCTTGAGGCCATTATTTCCTGACCTGTTATTATTAGTGTAAAAAAATAATTCAATTTGGATGTCATCGATTCTCTAAGATTTTTTTTTTTTTTTTTTTTTTAGAATAGGTTTAAATTATTTACGTGGTTTTCGTATGTTTTGTTCTTTATGTTTTCATTGTGGGTTTTATGGATCACCTCCGCGCTCTTCCTAATATATCAACATCTTTAATGAGACCTAGGGACTATACTGAAACAGGATATTTCAAGTGTGATCAGTCTATAATTGCCTGTCCATAGCTGAAAAAATTTAAGTAAAAATATTACACTACCAATTCCAATTTTCAGTTTGTCTTCTCATATGCAGAAATATAATGTTTAGATAACATAAGGTCGTTACTGATAATCAATCAAACTAAGATTTATCTAATTTTTCATTTTGAATGAAGTTTTTCCAAATTGCTTGTAGCCATACATAACATTATTATTACCTATATACATAACTTTTCCTATACTAGAGTGAAATCTAATTAGCCACTTTTGAAATCATTGCCTCAATTTATACAAACTTCCTTGAAAATCCAGTTGATATGAGTGAATATTTAGTATTTCATAAAGCAATTTTTGAGAAAATCAACAGTCATATAATTGATATAAACTGTGAACAGAAGTAACTCTACAAAGGAACCCTGAGGAACTCCACTCGTAACATCTTTTCAGCTAAAACTTTTACCCTTAGGACCAACTCGATGTTTACGATTGTTCAACTAGTTAATCCAGCTTGACAATTTACCTCTTATTCCACGCAAAGCGAGTTTAATTAGTTGTCTATCATGCGGGACAATATTTATTCATATAAAAGAAATCTACATTATTCCTTTTGTTTTGGTTTGAAATAACTATGTTGGAAATTCTTAGAATATAGGTACTGTAAGACCGTTTAAGTCTGAAGAATTACTGGCTGTCATTTCTTAGTTATTATGCGACGCTGTACGGCATCTCTTATAATTGTTTCCATCATTTTTCTTACGATCAAGGTCAACCCAAATGGCTTATGTTTCTACATTTTCCTCTTCCTCCTCATACTTCTTATTATCATCGTGCTCCTCTTTCTCTTCTTCCTCTTTCTCCTCCTCCTCATACTTCTTATTATCATCGTGCTCCTCTTTCTCTTCTTCCTCTTTCTCCTCCTCCTCCTCCTCTTCCTTCTAGTCCTCGTCATCCTAAAACTTTTTGTCCACCTGTTCTTCTATCTCCTCATTCTCCTCCTCATCCTGCATTTTTTACTCATTTTCTTCTTTCTATTTTATCCTTCTCCTGCTCCTTTTCCTACTCCTCCTACTAATTTTTCTTTCTATTCCTCCTTTCCCTCCCTTCCTCGCTTTTCTTATCCTTATGATCAATATTCTATTCCTCTTTCTCTTCCTCCTCTTCTTTTTTGTTTTTGCTACCCGACCTTTCGATTTCCCCTTCCATCAACTCTTCAATCAACATCTTTATTTCCTTCCTTTTTCCTCTTTCTTCTCATTATGATCCCCGTCTTCGTCCTATGTGTTTTGCTTCTTTAACTTTTCCTTTTGCCTAGTCTTTTCTTTCTAGAATTAAACTTGTTTTTAGATTGAGCATAATTGCCTAAGTGTTCCACATTAATTATCCATATTTCCAGTTAAGGTTTAAGATAATTTCTCGATGTTCAGCGGTTCAAGTAATAATAATAATAATCAAACATTGTAAGAACAACACTAATGATTACGGATATCATGATTAAAGAAAGAGAAATTATGTATTGATAATAGTTACAATAAGATGAAGAAAAAGAAGTAGAAGAATAGGAGGAGGCGGAGGAAGAACGCGAAGAAAATGAGGAGGAGGAGGAAGAACGCGAAGAAAATGAGGAGGGTGAGAAGATAAAAAAAAAGATAAAAAAAAAAAGACGACGAAGAAGATATTAATGATAAAGAGAGAAAGAAAGCGAATGCATAAGGATGAAATTAAGTCATTATCATAATAGTAAATTTAGTAGTGATGATAAAATTTATGATAAATTAATTCTT
>NC_134802.1:27511888-27514388 GCF_046742065.1 Oratosquilla oratoria
TGAGTATTTTATCATTCTTGTCTTTGATTTGCTTTGCCAATGTTAAGTCCTTCGTTGCTCTGTTTCTTTCCTTCGCTATCTTATAAATCTTTCTCTGGCCCTCCTTTGTTTCCAGTTCTTCAGACATGCCCTGCAGCGCCGCCGCTCGCGCCTGCGCCACTGCTCTTTTCGCCTCTTTATTTGCTTCTTTAAACAAAACTTTCCTCTCCTCTGTTCTTTCTTTGTCATAAGCTTTCTTCATCTCCTTTTTCTTCTCCATTTTCTCTTTGCAGTTCGAGGACCACCACCAAGACTCTTTGCAGTTTCTCAGTTTCTATCCGGATGACTTTCCGAGAACTTCCTCTTCTGTCCTCCTGATCATATCACTATTCATTTTCTACCATAGATCCACATCCTCTACCCGTCCTATCCTTTCTAGTGTTTTCTTCTTGAACTCCTGCTGCACCGTCTCATCCTTGAGTCTCCACCACCTGATCCTGGGTTCTCTCCTCACACCTCCGCTCCTTCGGGTCTTCACAACCAGCTTCGCCAAAACTGGGCTGTGCTGCTTCCTCACACATTCTCCCTGCAGGACTTAACAATCACCTTTCGGATGTTACCTCTTCGGTACAGGAGAAAGTCGATTTGACTCTCTCTGGGGCCACTTCTATACGTCCGATAGCTGTTTTTCGTGAAGAATGTGTTCAGGATTGCCATATCAAATGCTACGGCATAGTCCAACACGCTCTCCCCTTCCTGGTTACTCACTCCCATGCCTCTGCCTCCATGCACTCGCCGTACCCCTCCGTTGTCCAGCCCTATGTGCCCATTTAAGTCACCTCCCACGACACACCTCTCCTCCTGTGGGATCTCTCTCTGCACTTCGTCCATTTCTCTCCAGAACATCTCTTTCTCTGCTTCATCGCACCCAACTTGGGGGGCATATGCGCTGATCACGTTTATCGCTTCCCCTCCATATACCAGCTTGATCCTTATAATTCTACTGTTCATCCTCACCACCTCCACCAACTCCTCCTTCATTTGTGGGTCCAGCACCACGCCTACGCCATTCCTCCCTCTCTCGTCCGCCCCACTGGACACCAGCTTGTAGCCTCCGCCCAGCTCCCTTGCCTTATTTCCCTTCCACCTCGTCTCCTGCACACACAATACGTTGATCTTCCTTCTCTCCATCAGATCTGATACTTCTCTTCCTCTTCCAGTCATGCTACCAATGTTAAGAGTAGCAATCTTTAGGGTATGGACTATCTTCTTTAGCCGCATCCGTCCACGTTGGTGCGGTAGCCCTCGCCTATTATCAACAGAGGTCGGGCTCCTCTGTGCGTCGCTTGAACGGGGAACGCCCTGGCCATCTTCGATACTCTCTTGACTCCTATCCATTGGTTTTGGCAGGGGGTTTTAACGGCCGGATGCCCTTCCTGACGCCAACCCTCCCCATTTATCCGGGCTTGGGACCGGCACGGGGCAGCTATTTCTAGCCATCCCGTGGCTGGGTTATATATATATGTATATATATATATATATATATATATATATATATATATATATATATATATATATATATATATATATATATATATGGTGTCAAAGGTGAAGGTGAGGGTAATGGCCACAGGAATGAAGATAAGAACATGGAGAAAAGAGGGAGGTGAAACAGATGATTTTTGCTAACAACACTGCGCTTGTGCAGAGTCAGAGGAAGGGTTAAGGGAGTTAGTGACAGAGTCTAGGGGAGATATGATCATAGAAATTCAAGGTGAATGTAGATAAAAGCAAGGTGATGAGATATACAAGTGATGGTAGCGAGTTGGAGGCAAGACTTAAAGAAGAAAGACTGAAGAAAGTAGATAGTTTTAGGTATTTAGAGTCACATGTGGCTGGAGACGGGAGTAGCTGGAGATAAACTGTAGATTGAGAGAAGAAAGTAAATGCCTTAGGGGAAAAGTGTCATGACAAAGATGCATTTGAGGTTGGATGTAAAGAGAAGATTATATGAAGGGTGATTGTAACGATGGCACTCTATGGTTCAGTGACCTAGAAAAGAAGCAGAGAAGAAATGTTAAAATATGTTTGAGATGAAATATGTGAAAAGTGTGGTAGAGGGTGCAAGGATGGATAGAGTGAAAACCAATCATGTCAAGATTAAAGCTAGGGTAAAAAAGGAGATGAGAATCAAACAAGAAACAATGGTCTCAAACTGTCCGGAAATAGATTCAATTTGGAAGTGAGTAGAAACAACTTCGCCAACCATGTAGTTAATGAATGGAATAAATTTCCTACTCAGGTAGTGCAATGTAGTTTAGTTCGAAGCTTTAAAAATTATTTAGATAAAAACCTAAGCAAGATGCTGTAATGATTATAATTTATTTTATATTATTTGTTTTTGTTTTGTTATCATTTGTCTGATTCTCATTTATTATTAGTTATATGTCAATTTATTACTGTTTACTATTTACCTGTTTGTTTATTATTTATCTATACCTATGCATGTATTTATGTATTT
>NC_134802.1:27521888-27524388 GCF_046742065.1 Oratosquilla oratoria
AAAAAACTGTGTTATTAAATGTCTCGCATACCCATATATTTTTCATATTGTAAGGATCAATAGATTAGTTGGAGAAAACCACAATATACTTTTGTATTTCCTTACTATATTTTTGCTTCAGTGTAATAATTAACACATAGCAGACCTTCGCTTACATGCTTTTACTACCCCCACATTATTGGTGGCCCCACATTATTGGTGGCCGAGCGGTGGGATTTACGCTATTAACCAACCTGAAGCTCACTTATCTGTGTGTCGACTTAGACAAAGCTTGTGTACCCTGTGGATTGGCAGTACAGTCATCAGAGACAGAATATATCCCATATAGAAATAGCGGATGAGATTGTGTGGGGAAGTGACGTGTTAAGGTGGAACTACACATAATTAAAGGCAGTCAGGTAAAAATGAACAATAAAACGGAATGGGAATCCAATTCGGGAGAGGAAGAAGAGACGAGAGCGAGGATGGAAGATAGACATGAATGGGAATCTAACCCAGGAGGAGCTGTTCTATTGGCCAAATTTAAAGGTAGATGTATGTAATTTTGTAAAGAAATGCATTACTTGTCAGAGGTTCAAGGGTACACAAGGGTTGTCACAGCAATACAAAGAGGTTCCCCTTGCTACAAAGGCAATGGAGAGAATAGGCATAGACCTAACAGATATGGTGTCCGGGACGCAGAGGTATAGGTATATTATGACAATAATCAATCACTACAGTAGGTTCGTTAGGTTCTTCCCATTGAGAACAAAACACCACCAACACATACTACACTCCCTAACCCAGTTCTTCGCAGACTACAGCACCCCAGAGAGCATCATAACAGATAATGGAGCAGAATTCACCAACACGGCTTACAAGAAGTTGTGTGGAGAAAAGCAAATCACCCTGCTCTACACTACCCCAGACCATCCCCAAGCGAATGGAATGGTGGAGCGGATGCATCGAACATTGAAGAACATTGAAGACGGCTCATCGAAGAATACTGAAGAGAATCAATTGGAACAATCCGCCCAGTTGGCGCCATATCTAGTGATTTAAGGTGCTAAGATGACAGTAGTTAACTGCAATAGGAAATGTAGGGATCATATCGTGCCAGTAATGTCCAAAGAAAAACGAATGCTCGTGCAAATTAATGCAAAGATGCCCTCAATGTTCCTATATATTGGACCATAAAGCTTAAATGTAACCCACCTATACTTTTATACATGTGTAAGGTTGAGATGTCCTAGGATTAA
The DNA here is from genome assembly GCF_046742065.1 of Oratosquilla oratoria. Lineage (NCBI taxonomy): Eukaryota > Metazoa > Arthropoda > Malacostraca > Stomatopoda > Squillidae > Oratosquilla > Oratosquilla oratoria. Next base: position 27,523,127 of record NC_134802.1, read on the forward strand.
GGATGCATATATTTCATATGTTGTAAAAGGAAATTTCAGCAACAGCCAGGTGAAGGAACTAAATGTCAACTTAGGGGGGGGGATAAAGAAGTCAATATTAGCCTAGGAGAGGGACTACAAACGATGGTTAGCGAGCACTTTCATTCGGAGTAGTATTGGAAAATGGGGAAATTCTTTAGCTCGAGTTGGGATCATGAACCCAACTCAATTCACAATTGCCCGCTTGACAGGGGTTGTAGGACTTCAGGACCTGGTGGACAATCGCCGATTGCCCAGAGGTGAGCCCACAGAAGGGGAAGTAGTGTGCCACCCATGGGGCGAATCCACAAGAGAGAGTCGTGGCTTAGCTCGGTCGTAGCGGCTATGCATGTCCAGTCAAGTAGTATGTAAGAGGTCAATTGGGGAATCCAGCCAATACGAAGACTGATGGAAAAGTCCACGGAGACATCCACAGTAAATTGGTGTACCCCCGGGTCACCTGAGATTCGTACACCTACGAGTGTGCTGAGGAGAGAGTGCCTCGTCAAGCTATCAAAAGGATAATCGCTCTCTTTTGCAGGATGGATTTTTTTTTCTTTTGCAGAGGGATTTGGACCACACCAAATAGAATCCTTCACGTGATGTTGCGGAATTTTTCTTACGGGGGGGGGGGCGTAGAGCCATGTAAGGACAGGAATTTTGAAGGGATATTATTTTTGGAATTTCGTTTTATTTATTTATTTATTTATTTGAGTGTTGATTTGAGAGACTGGGTATTATGGACGTCGTGACGGTTTTACTCAACCAAGAAGCAAAGTAGAAAATAGAGCCTTAATAGACCATGAATTTATTCTATTCTATGTCTGCCTATCAAGATGTGTTGGCAAAGAGCTTTACTATAATCATTGAAGAAAAACATACAATAGGAGATAGCTACAAATATATTTCAGCTGATTTTGGTTTAACTGAGTTTCGAGGCGACATTAGAATGTTCTCGAACATAGCAGGGGCACCGTAGCTCCGCCCACCCGTGACGTCACTAAACGTTCGGACAGAGGCGTAAGCTAAGGCCATTAATTTTAAGAGTAATAGGAAAAATTCCCAACTTTCAGTTCAGGATTCCACTAGAGAAATAGTTTAGGGAGAGATTGTAGCAGCTAGGGGCTGTGTTGAGAAGCGAAATGAAGTTTTACGAAATAATACAACAGGGAGGTTAGTAGTTTACCCATAGATACGAACACATAGCCGTCTCGTTCTTTTTGTGCGCAGCTAAAATTTTAATC
>NC_134802.1:27531888-27539388 GCF_046742065.1 Oratosquilla oratoria
ATATATATTTATCATATATATATGTATCTCTATTTATGTATATGCATATGTATGTATATATATATACATATATATATATATATATATATATATATATATATATATCTTGAAGACGACAGCAAATTCATTAGAAATTAATTTCTTTTGTAAGCTTTCTAACTTTCGGAAAGTAGATTTCTAAGGAAAAGAGGAGAAGAAGCAAATTTCCAATTGACATTGGGAACTTAGCAAAAATATCTAAATAAAATAGGAAAAATATTTAAGAAACATAATAATATGCGTAATAATCTCAGTGTCATTTACCGTATTCCATGCAACGGTTGTCCACCATCTTACTTCGGTGAGTCAGGTCGAGGGTTCAATAAACGCTTGAATGAGCACAAAAACGATCTCAGCGCTCATAGAACATCTAACTCCCTGGTTCGTCACCTGGACAAATGTGGACATCTACCTGATTGGAACAACGCAGAAATTCTACACGAGGGATTTGAGAAGAAAATGAGAAAAACTGTGGAAGCTGCACATATCGCCGCCAACAAGAACAACAACGACAGAGACGGATTTAAATGCCTCTCGAAAGCAGCAAGTGTCCTAATAATTAAATCGTTAGCCAAAGGGAAAACATGACGCTCATACCTTGGCGGGTTCCCTCTCACTACGAATATAAGAATTATGATCCGTCTGTAATGCTGTAGTCCTCTGAAGAAGACCAAGTTGGTCGCAACGTTAGGGCAATAAACTCTATTCCTAACACATCTTCGTTTGCCCTTCCCCACCCACATTCTCTCTCTCATATATATATATATATATATATATATATATATATATATATATATATATATATATATATATATATCCATATAACCTTAAAGAAATAAATCATAAATAAGATATATATGCAGTAGGGACTTAGGGCATCCTATGTGCCTTACAACGATTTTACGGTTGGAATTTTAATTGTAAAAGAAACCGCAGAAGGGAAGTTAAACATCATTTCCTAAGGAAATCTAATTTGCCAGACTTCTGCTTCCTAGGTGGTATTAGTTTTGATTCACTTATTCATGATACATTTCTTGGCCCATCCAGGCACGCTCGGAAAATCTCTTAAATTGAAACAAACATTCGATTTTAGGTGGATGATAATATCTATTGATCAACACCCTTTCAGTAATGGTTCTTTTCTTCTGATGAATAAATTTATTTTGTATTTGATAATATCAATTATACAACGTAGTTCGTTCCTAATGTTGAAGATGTTATATAATTTATGTAAATTATGAAGTTTGTCATTCTGTTACAATATATAATGGATATTGAATAAATTCCGTTGGAAATACTTTTCATTGTTTTTTATATGTGCCAAACCTTGGTGAGTTCAGACTCAAAGAAAGTTAGGTTAGATTCAAGTAAGTCTGAGTGAGACTCAAAGGAGACTGGATTACAAGAAAGACTAAGTCAGACCCAGAGAAGGTTGGGTTACTCACAAAAGAGCTAGTTCAGACTCAAAAAGGCTATATCAGGCTCAATGAAGACTGGGTCATTTACAAAAAAAAAAAAAAAAAAATACTAGGTGAGGATCAAAGAAAGATTGGTCAGGCTCAGAGTAAGCTAATTCAGTCTCAAAGGTTACAGGCTTAAAGAAAACTATTAAAGGCATAGAGAAGGCTAGATAGGGCTCAGAAAAAGATAGGTCAGGCTCAAAGAAGACCTAGTGTGGTTCAAAGATGGCTGGGTCAGACTCAAAGAAGGCTTAGTTAAGCTCAAAGAAGGCCAGGTCAGGCTTAAAGAATACTAGATCAGGCTCATAGAAGGCGAGATTAGGCTTAAAGAAGCCCAGGTTAGGCTTAAGGAAGATTTCTAGGTCGCAAACCCAAAGCAGAAGGAAAAGACGCTGTGAGGAACCAACTCTGGCAGGACCGGAGGAAAGAGGCGGACAACTTTGTGAGATTAGGAAAAGTAATAGAATAGAAGAAAGAATTGTTGAATTAGTGGACGAGAAACTGCCAGTGGACATTTTTAAAGAAGAAAGAGAAAACGCTGAGTCGGAATAAAAATAGTTATATGAGATGTTAGATGATACTGTAAAGATTAAAATAATCCTACTAAATGCACAAGTAAATAGAAATACAGACAAAGACAGACATAGATACATAGATATACATATTTACATATAGACAAATATAGAAACAGGCATACATTCAAACATATGCTCACATACACATACACACACACACACACACACACACACACACACACACACACACACACACACACACACACACACACACACACACACACACACACACACACACACACACACACACACACACACACACACACACACACACACACACACACACACACACACACAGACACACACCACACACACACACACACCACACACACACACAGACAGACACACACACACACACACACACACACACACACACACACACACACACACACACACACACACACACACACACACACACACACACACACACACACACACACACACACACACACACAGTTACACATACACACATACGCGCACACATACACACACGTTTACATAAGCATACAAATAAGCAGGGACAGATGGGGAGCGATAATGGAAGAGTAAGGGAAGAGCGAAAAACAAAAATGAAGAGGTGATGACACAGAGGGAGAAAAACACATCGATAGACATACAAATTAGCAAAAACATATATAGGTTTTACAGGTGATATACAAAAACACGAACGAAAATAAATTACTGATAAATTAATAGATAGAGTGTACGAGAGAGCAAAACCAGAAAGGCTGACAGATAATGATACAGCGTGACGGAGAGGGAAAGACAAGAGAAAATTAATGGAAATTGTGAAAAGAGAAAATGAAAATGAAGGAGACACGAAGCGAAAGGTTGAAAAATGGGAAGCGTCTCTTGGGGAAGAGAAGAGAGAGAAGCGATAAACGAGAAAGAAGAGAAAAGAGAAGAGAGAAATGGAGGACGAGGGAGAGACCTTGGCTGAAGAGTGACATAGAGTCTGTGAAAAGTCTGGGGACAGTATGGAATGAGGCAGCTACCCGAGCCTTCGGGTCTCTTTTTTTTTTTTTTTTTTCATTTATCATATATCATTTTAGTTTATTTTACTTTTGACTGATTGATTGATTGATTTATTATTTCAGTTCATTAATTTAGTTTTTTTCTATTCGTTTAATCTATTCTATCTTATTTGGTTTCATTTTTGTTTAATTCATTTCTTTTATGTTATTTTAGTTTAGTTTATTTTGACGGATTGATTGATTGATTTATCACTTCAGTTCATTAATTTAGTTTTTTGTTATTTTGTTTTGATTCGTTTTATTTATTCTATCTTGTATTGTTTCATTTTGTTCAATTCATTTATCTTATATTTTTTTACTTTAGTTTTTTTGATTGATTGATTAATTGATTGGTTTTTTATTTCAATTTTTTATATAATTCTTTTATTTTATTTATTTTACCATTTCATTTTACTTTCTTTTGCTTCCTTTTGTTTAATCAATTTATCTTACCTTGTTTTGTTTTAGTTTATTTTTGATTGACTGATTTATTTTTGCTTTCTTTAATTTTTTCTAAATCTGTCTTATTCATTTTATTTATTTCATTTTGTTTCATTCATATGTTTATATATTCTTTTATATTTTTTGTTCACCCGTTTTGTTTATGCATTATATGGAATACAGATAATACAAGTAATAATTGATTATATTCACATGGTTTGCGCAGCTGCATGTGGGAAGTCTACAGAGTGACGGAGAGGAGATTGTTTTCTGTCTACATGGTCACGGCATAGATTCTTGAAACGATTATGCATCTAGGGAGTTGTTCTTACATGCTTTTCCTGGTAGAATATAACATAACATAAGAGTGAAGAAGACTTCAAGAGAGTAGAAAGCCTATTTTAGGCAGTTCCATGTCCCTTACCATCTGTTATCTCTATCCATAAAGTTATATAAAGGATTACAAAGGATTACAAATGAAGATCATACCACCAGGAGACTTTTTGGTTCATAACTAGGTCAGATGCGGAAAAATAGAATAAATGAATAAGTAAGTAATTAAATGTGTTTATAAAATAAATAATTAGATAATGATGATTTATAAACAAACATGTGAATAATAGCACATACATACAAACGAGGTAGCCAAGGTCAAAAGGCATAATTCCGCCCCCACACATTTCGTCCTCATACTCCACTCCCATTCACCACCACTCCCTCCTTCCCTCTTTTCTTGGCTCCTCCTGGATGACGGGTCATCACTTTATCTTACCCATTGACCTGGGTCAGAAGCAATGCAATAAGACACAGCATATGCCGCTTCATTTAATCGGCGATCCCCCCCTCTCCATCCCCTCATGCAGAAAAAAACAGAAGACGAGAGAAACTTTATATTCTGTCATCTCTCTTCCTTCCTCGATAGACATCCCCCTCTTTCTCAACGCCCGTTTTACCCCATCTATTCATCTCATCCTCTGTAACCCCCTCCTGTTTACTCCATCCACATCTGCCTTCCACAGCTCATGAATACAGAGCCTAAATAGTTCTTTCTTCACTCATTCAAACCATCCCAATACTCTTTCATCAACTCTATCTCCCAACTCCCTTTCCACCCCCCCTCTCCTCATCAACTCTTCGTTTCTCATTCTATCCAGCCTAGTGACCCATACAATACTTCTCAGACATTTTGTCTCCACTCGTAACTCCACTCCTAACGTCTTTCTATCTAGAAGTTTTGTCATTTAGAACAATTCTATTTTTACGACTATTTAACCAGTTACCAGTACTATTTAATAGGCTACCACTAATTCCTTGTTAAAGCTAGTTTAAGAAATATTCTTTCGTGTGGGATGGTATCAAAAGCCTCCGCAAAGTCCATATATGTCTTTTCTTTCTGTCATAATTTGAGATGACTATGTTGTAAAATTGGAGTAGGTTAGTCAAGCATAAACGTTATCGTCTGAATCCCTGCTGGCTATCATTTATTATACAGTTACATTCTAAATTGAGTTCAATAGAACCTGTGATGATAGTTTCCATAATTTTCCCATCAATTGAAGTTAAGCTTATAGGCCTGTAGTTTATTGGCTTCTTTTTTGTCACCCTATTTGAATATGGTGGTTAACATTTACTAACTTCCATTCTATTGGGACATATATATATATATATATATATATATATATATATATATATATATATATATATATATATATACAACAACAATCTCGTTTTTCATTTCCTTAAATAGAATCTTGGTTGCCAACCTTAATGCCCTGATGCTATATTAACTGAGTTTTTTCTGTACCTCTTTTATTTTATCTGTTTATTTATTCTATTTATTTCATTTATTTATCTATGTATTTTTCTTTTCTATTCTTTTATAGCTACACAAGTGAGTAAATTCCCCCTAGATTTATCACAGGCTTGAATTGCAATTTCACTTTGAGGCGTTTCATTCATGAATACAGAGCCTAAATAGCTGTTTAAAATATCGTACATTCCTTTATTCGAATATTCAAGTTAACCGTCAGCAGATAATAGTGGGCCAATGTGATTCCTAATAACCTTTTTATCTGTAATGTAGCTATAGAATTCTTTGGGATTATCTTTGGATTTCTAAACGACATTCATTTCGTATTGACACCTTCTTTCCTATGGTCTTTTTTAAATCACTCTATTATCACATAACTTTGATAGTCGTTAGGTGCACCAGAACACCTGTATTTCTTATAAAGCCTGCCTCTTTTTATCAACACTTTTTTTTTCAATTTTCTTTTTCAAGCCATTTTACGCGATGTAAGTACAAATCATCATAGTAAGCGTATTTTGACACATTTCACACATCTGATCTAAGGTTCTTTCGCTTAATTTTGCCTCTCAGTCTGTAAGGTGAAGCTCCTGACCTATGAACTTCTCTTAAAACAACCAAAACAACCAATAGTTTCAGCGCTCACTACATGGTTACTAAGTCTATTCCATACGTTGACCACTCTATTGGTAAACTAGTTCTTTGCTCATTTCCTTCTTAAAATATAAATTTGTCCAATGTAAATTCATTACTACGAGTTCAGCCCAGTCGTCTTAATATGATGACCTTGTCTGCATCACCTGATTCAGTAACCCTGTTTCCTTCACTAAGTGTTAACCTAAACTGGCGTTTTTCTTTGTGAGATTATTAGCCTACCACAGCCAATGGTGAGTGGTAGCATCATAACTGGGATCATGTTTGGGTAAACGCGTTGGTAGGTTCGGTTAGAATTATCAGCCTCGTACTTTACAACTCTAAGCATTACAGCCCAGTTCAAAAACAAAGAATTTATGCTCTAGAAAATAGATTGACGATCATCATTGAGCCATGATGAACGACCATCGGTGAGCGATAATTGCACCAGGAAAAATGTAACTTAAATCCTTATAGATGGCTATGGATAATAGGGCCCTAGAAAGTACTCTTCACTAAATTTTCTATTCTGAAGCAGAGTGCTTAGAAGTGCGAATGTAGCATACGGATGCTTTACTTGGGCAAGGTGACACAGGGAGTGATATACGGTTTCGTTATATACTTTATTCTAGTGCAGATGTGAGTATCAGAGGCAGTCGTGGCGTGGTCTCCAATGCGGGTACCGACTGCGAAGGCCTAGTGACGCGTAACAAGTCAAGTACAGCGAAGAACTAACTGACAAACTGACTAACTGGCCTACCCACTCGGGGCAGGCAGTATATACATATATATATGTATATATATATATATATATATATATGTATATATATACGTGTATTTATATATATATATGTATATATGTATATATATATATGTATATATATATGTATATATGTATATATATATATATATATATATATATATATATATATATATATACAAGGGACTGACGGACGCCTTGACCAGACACGACCTAATTGCGGTGACCTTTTCTGGCCTTTCCGACCATTGAGTTAGATCAACTACCACAGAACTCTACAATGCATAAAATTTGCACTTTACGCACAACATTGCTTGTGGAGTACATGTACACCACATCAGGAGGCGACACTGGTACAGGAGGCGGCGGTAACATCGGCGGTGGCGACGTCGGAAGCGGTGCGGCCGTGAGCGACGTCAATGGAGGCGAGAACCCCCTGGAGGTGGCGCAGACTGAAATGTCGGAAGCGGCGGTGGCGATGATGGAAACGGGGCGGCCGTGAGCGACATTAATGGAGGCGAGAACCCCCTGGAGGTGGCACAAACAGAAATGTCGGACGTAGTGACATCGGCGGTGGCGACGTCTGAAGCGGGGCGGCCGTGAGAGATGTCAGTGAAGGCGATGACCCCTGGAGGTGGAGCAGACGGCAATGTCGGAAGCGGAGACATCGGCGCGTAGCGACGTCGATCTGCGGTGATCGTGACGTCGATCTATTGCGCTCGTAACGTCAATCTGCGTGGATCGTGACGTCGAGCTACGGCTATCGTGACCT
>NC_134802.1:27549388-27554388 GCF_046742065.1 Oratosquilla oratoria
TGCTGCAACGATGTTGGAGGTGGAAATCTGCTCCTCGCTCTCCACTCTAAAACTCTCCATAATGGTTCAGTTATGTTGAGGTCTGGCGATAATGCAGGCCAGGGAAAATATTTGATGATATTCCAATTCTCTACGAACCAAGACTAGGTAAATGGGCGCATTATCGTCTTGGAATATGGCTGTGTTTTGCAGCAAGACGCTCATCATAGTAAGAACCTCATCATTGAGGATGTCGAGATATTCATTCGCAGGCATCCGGCCTGTGATATGAATGAGAGGACCAGCTGAATACCCCGATATCACCTTTCAAATCATAACGGAACCGCCCTCATGCTTGACTGTAGGAAGTAGGCAATCCTGATGTATGCCTCTTTTGGGATTCTTTATATATAAACTCTGCCGTTTCGTAGAGAATAATGTAAACGTTCATTCATCGGACCATACCACATTCTTCCAATCATCAAGTGTCCAGGTTTTATGTTCGTGGCACCACTTCTTTCGCAGCTTAGCGTTGGCATCCGTTATAAGGGGTTTCGCAATTGCAGCCCTACCATGAATGTTAGCTTTGTGGAGCTCCCGCCGTACTGTTTTCGTCGACACAGGATTCCTCAGGTGTGTGTTGAGTTCTGCTGTCACTTTTGCCGCGGTTGTTTTATGTTGTCTGGCCACAATCCTTTGTAATGTTCGTCGGTCTCTGTCGGGTAACTTTGGATTTCGATCACTATTCCTCTTCGCCGATGATGATGCCCCATGTTTTGTGCATGCCGTCATAACCGTTGGTACTGTCGTTTGTGAAACGTTCAACAGTTCAGCTCTTTTCTTCACCGACGCTCCCTCTGACCGGGCGCCAACGATTTGCCCTCTTTCGAAGTCTGAGAAGTCACACATTACACCGGTCGCTTGTTGTAACCGTCGCAGACCAAAGCGTGCAATAGAATGAAATATACCTACGAAACCTACTACGTAAACTGTGCAATACATAAGCGGCCTGAAGCAGCGTTGCCAACATGCATCAATATGTACTATTTTGCGTGGTGTTCATATTATTTTCTCCAACCCCTGTATATATATATATATATATATATATATATATATATATATATATATATATATATATATATGTATATATATATATATATATGTATACATATATGTACATATATATGTATATATATATATATATATATATATATATATGTATATGGCCAGTTTTTTGCACTAAATCCCAAGAATCATACTCGTTTTACTCAATTAGATCTATATGTAGGTGAGTGAAACACAATATTAAAAATATTAGACTGATTTATTCACAAAAGGCTTACCAAATATTTTGAATAGATAGCAAGACTTCCATTTGGGCTGTGCAGACTCCACATTCCTTTTCAGGCACCAGCAATAGTCGGACAGAAAGTTGACATCCCATTGGCCTTGATAGCATTCCTCCATAACACTGATATCTTTGTGTAAGTGCTCACCCTGTTCTTCACTGAAGTCTCCTCAATTCTCTGGAAAATAGTCCAGATGAGACCAGAGGAAGTGCATTTTCACTGACATGTGCGCACTAAGTTGGCGGAAATTCTCCATTAACTCATCAACTACCTTTTGATACTGGGAACTTCTGCGGTTGCCAAGGAAGTTTGCAATGACTGGCTTAAGGGACAACCAAGGAGAGAGTACAGCAGGATTCATGTGCAGATGCCTTGTAGATTTGTCATGCAAAAGTAGCAGTCGGTAACGTGATCTTCCCCTTCCATCCACACCATTGGGACAACAAATTGCATACTCTTTCTTTTTCTTGCTCATGCAATCCAGTAAGTTCTCTACACATGCCTTGCAGTAGATATGGGGAGCGAATGGCGTATCCTGGTCCCCTAGTTTGACTCCAAAGTAAGCTATCTATGCCTTCTTTACAAAATCTGTGATTTTTTCTTGACGGTCTGGAAGAACCACATATCCGCAGATGTAACAGAACCTATTAGGATATTTTTTACATTTCTGATTCATTTTTATACATATGGACTTGAAAAGAGAAACAAAAAAAAATATTAAAGGTTACCCACGACCCGATTTTGCAAGCACAAAGCCCTTAAATAGAAATATATATATATATATATATATATATATATATATATATATATATATATATATATATATATATATTCAGTATACAAAAAGGGTCCTAAATCAGTTGGAAAACTCTTGAACTTTGTAAAAAAAGTATTGAAACGCAGGCCAGTGTAATGATTAAAGTCAGGTAATGGATCAGAAAAAAAGTAAGTACGTGTCGGTAACAGGCGACTTTAATGCTAAAGTAGGCAAGAAAACGGGAGATGAGTCGTGCATTGTGAAATTTTGAGTGGGGGAAAGAAATGAGAGGCGATATATTAGTCAGTTTTGCAGAGAACTACAATATGAGGATAACAAACATTTTCTTTCAGCGTTTCACTTTGGCATGGAAGCGAAAGTTAGTATTAGCGGCAGGGAATCAACACCTTTTCCTGTAGAAGTGAGGTAAAGCAGGGGAAATCTTGGCCCCAGTGCTCTTCAACCTTTTCATATCCGTAGTAATGAAGCTCCTGGAGACTACGCACAGAGAGGAAGACGGGGGTTAAACTAGAATACCGAATGGACGGAAGTCTGTTTAACATCCGTAGACTCCAAGCACACACAAAAGCAATCACACAACAGGTAGTGTATTTACAGTATGCAGATGATGCCGCCCTTGTAGCTCATACAGCTGACTCTACGCAACGCATGTTGAATTCGTTATCCTCCATATATCAAGCATTTGGACTCCAAAGGAACACAAGCAAAGCTGATATTATAGCCCAGTTAATCAAAATCAAAACATACCCTCCTTTAATATCAATGGAGCTGAGCTTAAGACTGTGCCCTTTTTGTTAAGTGCCTTGGCAGCATTGTTTCTTCTCCCACCAAAATTGACAATGATGTCATCGACAAAATCAACAATGCATCACGTTCTTTTGGCACACTAAGGTCCAAAGTTTTTTAACAATAAACACCTGAAAAAAAAAATCAGGTTTATGAAGCAGAATGCATTTCCACATTACTGTATGGTACTGAGACGTGGACCAGTTACCGAAGTCATCTAGTACAAGTGGAACATTTTCATATCTCGTGTCTTCAAAAGGTCCTAGGCCTCACATGGAAGGATCGAGTGCCACACACACAGATCCTTGAATGTACAAAAAATGTAAGCATTGAGGCCACGATTGCAAAACGGCAGCTTCGCTGGCTTGGACATGTTATCCGCATGCCAGAGGAACAACAGCCAAGAAAAATACCCTATAGACAATTACAAAACAGGCGCCGAAAACCTGGTGGCCCTAAAAAGAGGTATAAGGATCACATAAAATATGTATATGTATATGTATATGTATATGTATATGTATATGTATATGTATATGTATATGTATATGTATATGTATATGTATACGTATATATGTATGTGTATGTGTATATATATATGTATATGTATATGTATATGTATATGTATACGTATATGCATATGTATATGTATGTGTATATGTATATGTATATGTATATGTATATGTATATGTATATGTATATGTATATGTATATGTATATGTATATGCATATGTATATGTATATGTATATGTGTATGTATATGTATATGTATATGTATATGTATATGTATATGTATATGTATATGTATATGTATATGTATATGAAGATGTATATGTATATATATATATATGTATATGTATATTATATGTATATGTATATGTATATGTATATGTATATGTATATGTATACGTATAACCATATGTATATGTAATATGTATTTATATATATATATATATATACATATATATACATATATATATATATATATTTGTATATATATATATAAATATATATATGTGTATATGTATGTGTATACGTATAACCATATGCATATGTAATATGTATTTATACATATATATACATATATATATACATATATATATATATATTTACATACATATATATATATATATATATATATATATATTGTATATGTATACAGAGGTAGGTGTGCATTAAATCCAGGAAGGTAGAGTTGAATGGTTTCTAGGTAGATGAAATGGAACTACGATTTCCACTCGACTTGCGGGTTGGAGTAGAGGTTATGGCCACAACTCCTTGTAAGGGGAGAAGCAGTACAGGTAAATTGGATGTGAAATTGAACATTCTGAGTATTAGGTCCGCATAGCATCTACCACTGTCATGTATTTCAATTTTATTTCCTCGACACTTATTCATTCCTTATACTTGTATTACATTTTCACTTTATTTTTTCCAAATATGTTCTTTATGTCAATCGTTTATATTATACACTAACACACTAATCTTCTTTCTGTTAATTAATTTTGATAGCCTTTTACGCTATCCAGTATACTGTATTGTATTTCATCCTGACTTCCATTCTGTTTTTTGTAACATTCTTGAAATATATTACCACTGACAATTTCTATTTTCAAACTGTCATAGTTTCTATTATTCTTTCGTTTATTTACCTATATACCATTCATTTGTTCATTTATCAACAATAGGGGTAAATATAGATGATTCAATAGACCTATTGCAAATCTTGTGGACCTTTATAGGTTGTACTAATTTTTTCAATGATAATCATAATTGTTGCCTTACTAGATACTGGATACCCAGAGCCTTAGATCGACTGTAAATTGTCCTTGAGTTCTTCCACAGATCTCTCTGGGATGAAACTTTGAAGTGTAATTTGTGTCTGGTTAGTATGGGACCGTTTCTATGTTATCTTATTATGGAGATGGTATGGGAAAGCAGTCACTGGCTGTCAAGTATACATATGAGAAATGTGGAGGAAGTATTTCAAAGATGACATATGAACTTCTTAAAGACGAACAGGACACCGAGTGTCAGCTCCTCGGGGCTGCACCTCAGATTAGATGTAAGGGCACTGAACTATCATTAGACCCATAAGCTTCAAAGAAAAC
>NC_134802.1:27559388-27561888 GCF_046742065.1 Oratosquilla oratoria
AATCAAAAAAGTCAAATTACAAATTTTTAGATTTTAGGGTTAAAGACACGAAGAAATGAGACGACAAAAAGAAAAGGAATCAAAACTTTTAGAAAAGAAGTAAAGTAATTAAAATATAAAGAAAATGATAACGACATGATATAAAAAGTTATAAGAAATTGCATAAACAGTATGATCTATATAGCACAATAATTTGTGTGTAAGTTATGCATGATAATACATGTTCCGCACAGTAGAATAAGTAAAGTAATGAAAGTATAAGGAAAATGATAACGACATAATATAACAAATTCTAAAAAATTGAGTAAAGCAATATAAAATAATGTTCTATTTAGTACAATAATTTGTGTGTAAGTTCTGCATAATGATATATGTTCCTTACAACAGAATAAGTAAAGTAATGAAAATATAAGGAAAATGATAGCGACATAATATACAAAATCTAAAAAAATATGCATAAATCAATCTATATAGTACAATAATTTGCGTGTAAGTTCTGCATGATGATATACTCGTATGTTCTAAAGAACAGAATAAGTAAAGGTATAATGGACCAAGTTCTATGTAACAAAATATGTTATAAAGTAATTTTATTTACAAAATGAAAGGGGATAATAAGATGTGAATAGACAAGGAGATAACAAATGGATACAAAAAAAAATTAAATAACAATAAACTGTAGACAAAGATATAATGTATGATAAGGATTGTGAGATGAGATATCAATGATCAGGAACAAAAAGAAAAGAAAAGAAGGAGATAAATGCAAAGACAAGGAAGAGGTAGCAGGAGAAGCAAGGAGACAGACAAGAAACAGAAACTACGGAATACGAAACCTGGTAGATGGGAAAGAAATGAAATGAAAGAGGCTGAGAAGAGGAGCCAAAGGGAAGAGAGAATCGAAAGAGAGGGAAAAGAAGAGAAAGCAAAAGAACGGTCGTTGGAAGAGAGAAAGAGGAAAAGAGAAAAGACTCGAGACTCTTGAGGAGAAAATTCTGGAAAGCGGATGACGGAAGAAAAAAAAGACGAAAGTGGAAGATAAAGGAGGAAAAAGAGGAAAAGAAACAAGGGAAGACGTTTGAAGAAGGCCAGAGGAAACTGGAAGATGGAAGTAGGGACGTGAAGAAAAAGAAACTAAAAAGGAATGGGGGAAAGAGAAAAATGTAAACTGTGATAAAAGTGAAGATGAAGATGAAAACAAACAAAATCAGAAGCCAAAGGCGTAGATGAAGTCTAAGCCAAAAAAAGGCAGAGCCGAAGATAAGAACAAGGACAACGAAGAGAACGAGGAGGAAGACGAGTAGGGGACCGAGAACGAAGACAAGAGTTAAGACGAAGACGAAGACGAAGACGAAGACGAAGACGAAGACGAAGATGAAGATGAAGATGAAGATGAAGATGAAGATGAAGATGAAGATGAAGACAAAGACGAAGACAAAGATGAAGACGAAGACGAAGACAAAGACAAAGACAAAGACAAAGACAAAGACAAAGACGAAGACGAAGACGAAGACGAAGACGAAGACGAAGACGAAGACGAAGACGAAGACGAAGACGAAGACGAAGACGAAGACGAAGACAAAGACGAAGACAAAGACGAATACGAAGACGAAGACGAAAACGAAGACGACAACGAATAAAGAGACGAAGACGAAGAAGATTAAGACGAAGAGCAAGACGAAGACGAAGAAGATTAAGACGAAGAGCAAGACGAAGACGAAGACCAAGACCAAGAGCAAGGCGACGAAAACGAAGACGAAAACGTTGACAAAAACAAACACGAACACAAAGATAAGGAAAGCCAAGAAGAGGGCCAAGACGAAAGTGAAGACCAGCAGGAAGGGGAAGACAAGGTGAAAGGCAGAGACGAAAGTGAAATGGTTCTGGTAGGGGAGAGGAAGAGACAAAAAAAAAAAAAAAAAAAAAAAAAAAGGAGATTGAAAAACTACATACGATAATGAAGATAAAGGTAAAGATGAGGATAAATGTGGTGAAAACGAAGAACAAAATCGTCACGATGACAAATATAAACCGTAAGATGGAAATTGAGAAATTACAAAATAATAGACAAAACTTAGAAAATGTTTGAAAGCGAATGGCTCCGGAGTAAGTTTTAGGAAATGAGCAAGAGGAGAAAGAAGGAAGGATGAATGAAAGCTAAATAGAGAGTGAATGTCCGAAGACTATGTGTGTTCGTGCAAATGTGCATTTATGTGTGTCTCTGTTTCTCTGTGTTTGTGTGTGTGTGTGTGTGTGTGTGTGTTTGTGTGTGTGTGTGTGTGTGTGTGTGTGTGTGTGTGTGTGTGTGTGTGTGTGTGTGTGTGTGTGTGTGTGTGTGTGTGTGTGTGTGTGTGTGTGTGTGTGTGTGTGTGTGTGTGTGTGTGTGTGTGTGTGTGTGTGTGTGTGTGTGTTTCACCTCCCCTTGTAGTCACTGTCACCACTGTCAGACCTCTCCCTCTATTCTGTTAGTAGTCACTTAATTTCCCCTCACGTCTTTTCT
>NC_134802.1:27566888-27576888 GCF_046742065.1 Oratosquilla oratoria
ATAAATAAATAAATGAATGAATGAATAAATAAATAAATAAATAAATAAATGAATGAATAAATAGATAAATAAGATTACAAATAAATAAATGAATAAATATATAGATATATGAATAAATAAATAAATAACATAATAAGAATAATTTACCAATAGAGATTTTCTTAGATTGACTAGTCTCCGCTAATTGATTACAACCCGATCCTAAGACATACCTTTCCACTCCCAATAGAAAGAAAAAAATAAATAAATAATGATAAATCCTCAGTGCATCAAAAACAGTAAAAGAAAGATTAAAGGACTAAAGGCAGGATGACTACACGGAACACTGAAACAAGAAAGAAGTTCATCAGCGAAAGGGTACATATGAACAAAAGAAAGAGAGAATAATGAAGAAATGATCAAAGGTAAAGGCAAACTTAGACATCAAAGAAAAGGGGATGGAAAGCATGGAAGAAGAAAAGAGGTGAAGGAAAAGTAGAGGAAAACGAAAAGGAGGAAATGGGAATGATGGAAAGAGACGAGAAGTGACCGGAAGACAGGTATAGAAATAAAAGTTATGTATATACAATATTATTAAAATTATATATGTTTATTGATTATGAAATAATCTTCCTCATAAATGAAAATTATCATGATTAAGATATACTATCAATACCAAGTTAATCGAGATATACTCGGGAATAAGAATAATAGTATTGATGATTATAGATGTATTATGTATTGGAATTAAGGAGTGAATAAAAGCACTGAATAAAAGGTCACCAATAAAAGTATTAGAGAATATAACAAACAATAGAAATAATAATGGAGATGATATTGAGTTTATCTATGATATCTAAAATAGAAGATGGTATTGGTCATTATGATATTGATCACAATTGAAATCCTCTTGTTGACTGCATTTTTTATGGAATCGATATTCTAGCAATATTATGGCAACCCTGCAGACCAGACCCATGCAAAAATAAATAAATAAATAAATAAAAGACAAAGAAGAAGAAGAAGAAGAAGAAGAAGAAGAAGAAGAAGAAGAAGAAGAAGAAGAAATCTTATTGGAGATTAATCTCTACCAAAAAGTAGGTTGCTTATCACTTTTATGTTTTACAATTCCTCCGTTATACCTCTACCATCGCTGTGACTCTACCTATTCGACATGATAGTTTTCCTAAAGATATTATTTTTCCTAAAGATATAAGAGGTGGTTATTGCTGACAAAATAATCACCATTTTTGTAATGCCGAGCAAATAGAACTTTTTTTTTTACACACCCTCCAGCACTGTACGGAAAGAATTTCTTTAAAAGCACATTCATTTGTTGTTCTTACTAACAGTATCTATCATTTCTACAACATCACCATCACCACAGCTTCAACTAATACATATATATATATATATATATATATATATATATATACATATATATATACATATATATATATATACATATATATATACATATATATATATATATATTTGTGTGTGTATATGTTTATATATATATATATATATATATATATGTATATATATATATATATATTCTTCTTTCTTATTTTAAGATCTCCATCTTTATGGACATGTGTGGTGAAAGTAGTCAGGATCTGTCTCCCAGTGTTCATTCGCCTCTCTCGCCAATGACTGCGGTCGACTACCCTTTCATAATTTGTATTATCTTACTTTAATGAAGCTTAATACAAAACTTATTTATCCTACTTTCTACTACAATATGCTCAAAATCGAAGTTTTGTATATATACTGATTTCGGGGGTCGGGACGTAGCACCTCAAGGGCACAGGAGAGCTGATCTTAAGAGTGATAACGATAGTCTATATTTTGTCCACGCTACAATACTTCTCTTTGGTTATTGTTTCTTTTCTACAATCACCTCTGCCAAATGAGCGTATAATACCTTTGCCCTTGGACCCATCCGACCTAAAGTCGTAAAGGTCATCAGAGTAACCTTTTATATATAATATTATTTATAATTTTAAAGAAACCTAATACAGAAGTTCATTTATTCTACAATGTATTACAGTCTGCTCGATATCAAGGTTTTGTACATGTGCTGATTTGGGAGGTGGGGACCTGGTACCTCTTAGGCAGATGAGGGCTTATCTCAAAAGCAAGAACGACAGTCTACATCTCATCCACGAATAAATGCTACTTTTTGGTGGTTGTTGTTTTTTCTGCCATCACCTCTGCCAGACGAGCGTAGAATTCCTTTGCCCTTGGACCCATCCCACCTGAAGCCGTAGAGTTTATAGGAGTGAATGAGCCCTGGTCCACATTTTGTATACGCTCTTCGTACATGCTGATTTTCTCATTCTCATTCCGGGAGTCGAACGCCTCAATAGTTAGGGACAGGGGACCATCGAATCAAATATTCCCATGTCAAAAAAAGCCAACTGCCGCCGTGTCCAGAAACCTCTTGAGGTGACATCCACTCGAGCTTCATCTGATGTGTTGGACGTGCGGTGCCTAGGTTCTCCCCACCTAGGGGAACTAATATTGGTTCGATGGTCACATCCTTGCATACCTCTCAAATCATTTGGGCAATGAGATCTCTTACCTCGCCATGTCTCATGCAGATGAATCCACCCTGCTTGCATATCATCGCATGTTTTATACTAAACTGTGCACCACAGGAACATCTGTAAAGCAGCCTTTCCAACGGCCATCCATACATCAAAGCAATGGCATCCGTGAACTCTCTTTTGTTTAGGTTGAATCACTTAGCCCTGATTGGTAGAGCTGTCAGCCGATTGGACTCCCCATCTTCCTGTCTCATTATCTCTCTTTTCATACTATTCGACACACACACGCTTGACCTCATTCTTAGGACATGAGTGAACTGTACCTCCCCCCGCAACCCCTCCCCCCAATTGGTCGGTCCACCCATTCGTCCATCCTGTGGTTACCGGCCGGCACGACTTCGTTGGCACTCAGCACCACCACCCACCTTCACAGACTCATGCCCGACTCACACTTGCGTGAATTTGGATAATGGATTATTTAACATCCATGGACAGAGGTGCTCTCAATGGAGGGAGTTCAGGAGAAGTGGGACAACTATATCAATATAATTACGCAGGCCTTCCATCGTCATTTCCCTTTGAAGCAAATGCGGACGCACTCAGCCGATGCCCCATGGATTACTCCCAGGATTAAGAGACTGATTCAACAGCGTGCTAAAGCTGTTTACACTGACATAAAACTTTTTAGATAACTCCGAAACAAAGTCATAAGGGAAATAAAAAGAGCCAAAAATATGTACTACCCCAACAAGATCAAGCACTTACAGCAGAACAGCAGCCTGTGGCTTAGCAGGGTCAAAAGTTTGTGTGGTATGAGGCAGGCATCTGACATCCCCTTCCTGTCACAATTCCCATTTACACGACCTCTATCCTCGTAGAAATCTGTGGTGGAAGCAGCAGGATCTGTCTCCTACACAGACAGTTCATTGCCCCCCCTACTACTACTACTACTACTACTACTACTACTACTACTACTACTACTACTACTACTACTACTACTACTGCTTCTACTTTTTTTTTATACGACCTCCATCCTATTGGAACTGTGTGGTGGAAGCAGCAGGGTCTGTCTTCCACAGACACAGTTCACTGGCCCCTCTCCCGCCAATGACTGTGGTCGACGACCTTTTTATTTGTCTATTTATTTATTTATTTTTAATAATGCCTAGTACAAAAGTTCATTTATCCTACTGTCAACCACCGTCTGCTCAAAATCCAGGTTTTGTATATGTGTTGATTTGGGCGGTGGGGACCTGGTACCTCTCAGGCATAGGAGGGCTGATCATCCATGAAACAATGCTGCTTTTTGGTTGTTGTTTCTTTTCAGCCATTACCTCAGCCAGCCGAGCGTAGAATGCCTTCGCTCTAGGACCCATCCCACCTGAAGTCGTAAAGGTTATAGGAGTGGATGAGCCCTGGTCTACATTCTGTATGCGCTCTTCGTACATCCTGATCTTCTCATACTCGTTCCTAGAATGGAATGCCTCAATAGTTAGGTTGCTGTAACAGGGGGTCATCTACTACTACTACTACTACTTTTTTTTTTTTTTTTTTTTTTAAATACGACCTCCATCCTATTGGAACTGTGTGGTGGAAGCAGCAGAGTCTGTCTTCCACAGACACAGTTCATTGGCCCCTCTCCCGCCAATGACTGTGGTCGACGACCCTTTTATTTGTCTACTACTACTACAAAGGATTACAAAGGATTACAAAGGCGGAGCATGCCGACAGGAGACCTTTTGATCCATATCTAGGTCGGATGCCCAAAAAAAAAAAAAAAAAATCATATTAGTAATAAAATAATAAATAAAAACTATAATAATGTAAATAACAAATAAAATACATAATAAATGCATAGGTATAGTTAAAATGATAAACAAACAGGTAAATAGTAAATAATAAATTAACATATAACTAATAATAAATTAAAATCAGACAGACAAATGATAAAACCAAAACAAATAATATAAGATAAATTATAATCATTACAGCATCTTACTTAAGTATTTATCTAAATGATTCTTAAAGCTTTGAACTGAACTAAATTGTACTACCTGTGCAGGAAGTTTATTCCATTCATTAACTACACGGTTGGCAAAGTTGTTTCTACCTACTTCCAAATTGAATCTATTTCCGGACAGTTTGAGACCATTGTTTCTTGTCTGATTCTCATTCAATGTGAAAATTTTGTCACTTTTGATGTTGTCAATTCCCTTTAAAATCTTAAAGACCTGTATCAAGGCACCTCTGAGTCTACGCTTTTTTAGGGAAAACAGATTCATGTGCTTTAGTCGATTTTCGTATGATTTATTTTTGATATTTGGAATCAGTTTTGTGGCTCGCCGTTGTACTTTTTCCAGTCTGTCAATGTCTTTAATGAGATTCGGTGACCATACGGAAACAGCATATTCCAAATGTGGACGAACTAATGATTTATATAGCTTGTTAATGAGTGATGGACTTTTGAAATCAATAGATCGCGCAATCAGTCCCAGAATCTTATTTGCTTTCTCAGAGGCTGAAATACATTGCTTGGATGATTTGAGGTCGTTACTGATAGTTACGCCGAGATCTTTTTCACTATCCACTTTTGTTAACGAATTTCCAAATAACTTGTAATCGTACTTACTGTTATTTTTACCTATGTGCATTACCTTGCATTTACTTATGTTATATTTCATTAGCCACTTTTCAGACCATTGCTGTAATTGATCTAAATCTTCTTGAATATCTAATTGGTTTGAGTGATCATTTGCCACTCCGCACAGTTTTGTATCATCAGCAAATATGGAAACAGTAGATTTTAGTCCATGGTCTATATCATTTATATATACTATGAATAGAAGTGGCCCAAGAACGGAACCCTGAGAAACTCTACTTGCAACACTTTTCCATCCAGAAGTTTTTCCATTTAAAACAACTCTCTGTTTTCGACCATTCAACCAATTACTAGTCCAATCTAATAGGCTACCACTTATTCCATGCAAAGCTAGTTTAGTAAGTAGTCTTTCATGTGGGACGGTATCAAAAGCTTTTGCAAAGTCTAGATATATTAAATCTATATTGTTTCTTTTGTCATAATTCGAGATAACTGTGTTGTAGAATTCGAGTAAGTTAGTCACGCAAGAACGTTTTCGTCTGAAACCATGCTGGCTATCATTTATCAAACGATTACTTACTAAATGATGTTCGATAGCATCTCTGATGATAGTTTCCATTATTTTTCCTACGATTGAAGTCAAACTTATAGGCATATAGTTATTTGGTTTCTTTTTGTCACCTTTTTTGAATATGGGAGTAACGTTAGCTAGCTTCCATTCTCTTGGGACATTTCCGGATATGATGGATTTCTTGAAAATAATTTCTAATGGAACAACAATCTCATTTTTCATTTCCTTTAAGATTCTTGGATGCCAACCGTCAGGCCCTGGTGTTTTATTAACTTTGAGTTTGTCTATACACCTTTTAATTTTTTCTTTTGTTATATCTACCGTAGAGAGTAAGTTTAACCCAGACTTTTCACAGGTTTCAGTTTGGAATTCACTTTGAGGTGTTTCGTTTACGAATACCGAGCTAAAATAATTGTTTAAGATATTACACATTCCTTCATTTGAATATTCAAGTTGACCGTCAGCAGATAATAGTGGACCAATGTGATTCCTAACAACCTTTTTATCTCTAATGTAACTATAGAATTCTTTGGGATTTTGTTTGGATTTATCAGCGATGTTCATTTCGTATTGTCGTTTTCTTTTTCTTATTGTCTTTTTTAAATCTCTCTGTATTGATACATAACTTTCATAGTCATTAGATGCACCCGAGCACTTATATTTCTTATAAGCCTGTCTCTTTTTAGCAATACTTTTTTCAGTTTCTTTGTTGAGCCACTTTGGGCGAGCCTGATTTGGGGGACGTCTGTCCTTAAAAGGAATGTAAGTTTGAATCATCTTAGTGAGCGTATTTTGAAATATTTCCCACATCTGATCTACAGGCCTTTCGTTTAATTTTGCCTCCCAATCTGTAAGCTGGAGCTCCTGACGTAGTCCTATGAACTGAGCTTTACTGAAATCGGGTATTTTAGAAGCACAAGTATCTATTCTAAAATTGTTTAGGAGTTTGAATCTGACTAAGTTGTGATCGCTATTTGCAACAGATTCACCGACTTCTACATCACTTACCATGCTTTCGCGGCTAGTGATCAATAGATCGAGTAAGTTTCCATATCTTGTGGGCTCTTTTACATGCTGAATTAAGTGTCACCAAGAAAATCAATCAAGCGATTACCTATATGGCCATGTTCAAGGGTCATCCAATCAATGTCAGTAAAATTGAAATCACCCATTATCAATAAATCCCGGTTGCAGAAACTAGACAGTTCTTGAAATAACAGTTTGTCGTCTGCTAATGATAATATCTTTGGCCTATATATTACACCTATATTAATTTTTTGTCCATTTGTTTGGGTTAACTCAACCCACAAACTATCATACAGTATGCATCCTGTTTCACTTTCTCTAAAATACAAGCATGAACATTGTTTTTAACGTACAATAGAACACCCCCACCTTTCTTGTGGTTTCTATCCTGACGAAAGTGTTTAAATCCCGCAATATTAAATTCAGCTTCGAACTCTGTACCATTTAACCATGTCTCAGTTATTCCTATCATATCGAGATTTTCGCTTTTGACATACGCCTGTATTTCTTGAAATTTGTTCCTAATACTACGAGCATTAAAGTACATCGTTTTAAGAAACTCGTGATTATTTTTTTGACACATTTTTAGTTTCAATATCATGTCTTATATTATCATTTTGTTTTTTATTTATACCTTGCTCTATATTATCATTTGGTACTTCATTGACATTCAATGCCTCATTAACATTTCTCCTATCAAAATTAACATTTCCCCCATCACGGACATCTGGTCGATCACGGTCATCCGATCTCTTTTGTACATTTTGTCCCCCTACGTCACCGTGATTCACGCCGGCCTCCCATCGTTCAGTGACATTATGTCCGGCATCCCTTTCTAAAATTATATATTGTCTAGTGACATTATATCCTACCGTGATATTTTTTCCTCCACTATAATTACATCCCATCGTGATCTTTTGTCTTCCACTGTCATTACATCCTATCTTGATATTTTGGCCTTCATTGACATTCTGTCCGGTATCCCTTCCTAAAATTATATTTTGGCCTTCACTGACATTATATCCTACCGTGATATTTTCTCCTACATTATCATTACATCCTATCGTGATATTTTGTTCTCCACTATCATTATTTTCCATCGTGATCTTTTGTCCTCCACTCTCATTACATCCCATTGTGACATTTTGTCCTATGACATTACATCCTAATGTGACATTTCGTCCTCTAGCGACATTACATCCTATCATGATATTTTGGCCTTCATTGACATTCTGTCCGGTATCCCTTCCTAAAATTATATTTTGACCTTCACTGACATTATATTCTACCGTGATATTTTCTCCTACATTATCATTACATCCTATCGTGATATTTTGTTCTCCACTATCATTATTTCCCATCGTGATCTTTTGTCCTCCACTGTCATTACATCCCATTGTGTCATTTTGTCCTATGACATTACATCCTAATGTGACATTTCGTCCTCTAGCGACATTACATCCTATCATGATATTTTGGCCTTCATTGACATTCTGTCCGGTATCCCTTCCTAAAATTATATTTTGGCCTTCACTGACATTATATCCTACCGTGATATTTTCTCCTCCATTATCATTACATCCTATCGTGATATTTTGTTCTCCACTATCATTACTTCCCATCGTAATCTTTTGTCCTCCACTGTCATTACATCCCATTGTGACATTTTGTCCTATGACATTATATCCTAATGTGACATTTCGTCCTCTAGCGACATTATATCCTAAAATTATATTTTGTCCTATACTGGCACATTGTTCTACATTAATGCTATACTCTACACTGTTTTCCCAAGTACATTCTATTTCCCCTTCCCTTTGGGCTTCTACCCTAAAAAAGGAGCTAGTTCATTACAAACTCCCACAATGAGGTTTGTAAGAACATCTTTGCCTCTGCGGGTAAGGTGGATCCCATCAGAAGCGTAAAGATCATGGAGCCTAGAAAAGAGATACCAAGGATCAAGAAAGTGGTATCCCAATTGTGTGCACAACTGTGATATCCTATCATTGATCCCTATGGCTCTACTGTTCCAACACGAGCCTGCGTAGATCCTCGGGAGGATCCCACAGACTACGTGACGGCTCCCACGTTCCCCCATCTCCTGAAGGAGGACCTTGTAATTCCGAACAAGCTCCTCTGATCTCACCCTACCTACATCGTTACTTCCCTACTACTACTACTACTACTACTACTACTACTACTACTACTACTACTACTACTACTACTACTACTACTACTACTACTACTACTACTACTACTACTACTACTACTACTACTACTACTACTACTACTACTACTACTACTAATGATAATGATAGTAATAATAGTAGTAATAGTGATAGTAATAATAATGATAATAGTAATAATAATAATAATAATAATAATAATAATAATAATAATAATAATAATAATAATAATAATAATAATAATAATAATAATAATAATAATAATAATAATATTGATAATAATAATAATAATAATAATAATAATAATAATAATAATAATAATAATAATAATAATAATGATAATAATAATAATAATAATAATAATAATAATAATAATAATAAAAATGATGATAATATAATAATAATAATAATAATAATAATGATAATAATAATTATAATAATAATAATTATTATGTTTATTATAAAAATAATAACTAATAATAATAACAATAATAATAATAATAATAATAATAATAATAATAATAATAATTATTATAATAATAATAATAATAATAATAATAATAATAATAATAATAATAATAATAATAATAATAATAATAATAATAATAATAATAATAATAATAATAATAATAATAATAATAATAATAATAATGATAATGATAATAATAATAATGATAATAATAATAATGATAATGACAATGATAATAATAACAATAATGATTATAATGCTGCTACTACTACTACTACTACTTCTACTACCACTACTACTACTACTACTACTACTACTACTACTACTACTACTACTACTACTACTACTACTACTACTGCTGCTGCTGCTGCTGCTGCTGCTGCTACTACTACTACTACTACTTCTGCTGCCGTTATTGCTGCAGCCACTACTACTACTTATACTTCTGATTCTAGTAATACTATTCTACTCACTAATACTACTAACTCAACTTCTATAATTCGCTATTCGTCCTTTGGGAACTGTGTTGTGAAAGCATTCAGATTATTTCTTCTATGGACATATTTCTTTTGCCCCCAAACTCCCACTGAGAGCGGCCACCGATCATTCTATTTAGTT
>NC_134802.1:27581888-27586888 GCF_046742065.1 Oratosquilla oratoria
TCTTTAACCATCTCCAATCCCTGACCCACTACCCTTGCATTCACCTCTCGCACCACCCCATCCATGTATAAGTTGAACAGCCAGGGCGACATAACGCATCCTTGACGAAGTCCCACCTTTACCTCAAACCACTCACTCTCTCCATTTCCAATCCTGACACAAGCTCTACTACTCTCATAAAAACTCTTGACAGCTCCCAAAAGCTTTCCTCCTGTCCCATAAATCTGCATAACCTATATATATATATATATATATATATATATATATATATATATATATATATATACATACACACACACACACACACACACACACACACACACACACACACACACACACACACACACACACACACACACACACACACACACACACACACACATATATATATATATATATATATATATATATATATATATATATCCTTTTTATCAGAGTGTGATTTGTAGGCACTCGAGCATGATTTGTGGGTATTTATTTAGGCCAGGAACAATTATAACATTCCACCACACTACCTTAAACGAGCTAGAAACACATGGTAGTCGTGAGAACGTCTGAGAAATCACTGGTGGTGGCAAAATAATGTAACGAAAAAGTAAGTAAAGAAGACAGTACACAAAGAAGCAAAGGACGATAAACGTGAGAGAGGTGGTGGGAAATATAAAGAAAGGAAAATCAAAGAGAATCTTACTTAAGTGAAGGTGAAGGCAAAGAACACACTAAAAACTAATTGGCAAAGTTGAAAACAAGGTCGTGGAGGAAGTAAAAAAAAAAGATAATGAAAGAGGCTGGCGAACATAGAAGAAGAAGAATGAAAAAAGGAAATTATCTTTGGGGTGAAGAGATATGGAAACTGGTAAAGAAAAACAGACTCTAGAAGCAGAAGAGATTTAGGACAAAAAGGTATAAAATAAAAGTGATGAAGGGGGAGGAGAGCTCTGCCTGAGACAAAAAGAAAGAATCTCTTCAAATCCGACATCGACCCTGAAGTGAAGACGTTGTAAGAAAATAGCCACGACGACAACGATAAAGAAAAAGATGAAAACGAAGATGGAAACTGAGACGTTAACGTAGATGAAGACTGCGACTAAGACGAAGATGAGGACAAAGACAAAGAGAAAGACACAGACGAAGACGAAGACGAAGACGAAGACGAAGACGAAGACGAAGACGAAGACGAAGACGAAGACGAATATGAGGAATAAGACTAAGACTAAGACTAAGACTAAGACTAAGACTAAGACTAAGACTAAGACTAAGACTAAGAAAAAGGCTAAGAATGTAAGAATGAAGGAGACTACAAGAGACCACAAGGCCTACACTAGGCAGTTCCATGTCCATTACTTCCCATCATCCCCATCTATAAAGTTGTTGAACCTTTTCTTAAAACAACCGATAGTTTCAGCGCTCACTACATGGTTACTAAGTCTATCCCATTCGTTGACCAGTCTATTGGTAAACCCGTTCCTGCATATTTCCTTCTCAAATCTAAATTTGTCCAATTTAAATCTACTACTGCGAATCCTGACCTGTTGTCTTAATATAATGACATTGTCTGTATCCACCCTTTTTAAAGCCCTTGATCCATTTGATCACCTCTATTAGATCACCCAGAACACTGTGTCTTTCCAGACAGTGTAAATTAAGGTGCCTAAACTTGTCCTCGTAAGGTAAATTTCTGAGCCAACGTATCATTTTGGTCATTCTCCTATGTACTGATTACAGTGAATTGATATGCATTCTATAGAACAGAGACCACAACTATACTGCCTTGTCAAAGATGGGTCTAACTAACGGCAGATATAGTTTGATAATTACCTCTGTGTTGTAATTAATAACGGTCCTAGTAATGAAGCCTAAGGCTGTTAGTTTTGTTCCTAGCGCTAGTGCACTGTTTCCTGTATTTAAAGTCAGGACTCGATAGAATTCCCATGCCTCAGTTTTCTCTAAAAATGTGTTATCTAAGGTATACTTGCTCTCTGGATTGTGTAAACCTACGTTTAACACACCGTACTTTAAGATATTAAAATTCATTTGCCATTTCGCAGACCTGTAGTATCTCGGCGTCTTCTCCTGGCCTGATATGGCGTCCTATTTTAGTGTCTTTCGTAAGCTTACTAACTTCAGTAATAATCCCATTGTACAAGTCATTTATATACATAATGAACCATAAGGGACCCAAAACCGAGCCCTGGGAACTCCACTAATAACACTCCCCCATTTAGATTTTACACCGTTTATGGTGACCCAGTGTTTTCTGCCACTGAGCCATGCACTAGTCCATTCAAACACTTTTCCTCCTATGCCATGGGGTACCTTGTTGGACGCTTTGCTAAATCAAGGTAAATGATATCCTAATTCATATTGTTATGTGATGCCTTTTAGACATTAGTGTAAAAAGATAGAAGATTAGTTACACATGAATTAACCTTGGTGAACCCATGCTGAGAGTCAAGAATCAAATTTTGTCTGTCGATGTAATCTTTGATTCTATTAGCTATTACTGATTCAAGCATTTTGTCTTTAACTGACGTCAAACTGATAGGCCTGTAGTTGTGCAGAGACGATTTGTCTACCGACTTATTAGATGTATCCGTCAAATGGTCGCAGATTTCCAATTTACATTCTTTTAGTACTCCCGTAAGTTTTTCGTCTTATTACGGGGATTTTGTAGCTTCAAGTCTATCAAACTGTTTGACTACTTCTACCTTTCTAATGCCATTGTTAGTAAGTCTATTTCCTTTATCCCCATTCAAGATCGGGTAGCAGTCAGGTACCATATCTAACCTCTCCTTTGTAAATACCGTGGGAAAATAATTGTTAAGCGCCTCGATAATTTTTTTTCTTCCGAATCTAACATGATATCTTAGTCATTTCTAATTAGTTCTATCCTTTCCCTAAAGCTAGGACAAAGACGAAGACGAAGACGAAGACGAAGACGAAGACGAAGACGAAGACGAAGACGAAGACGAAGACGAAGACAAAGACAAAGACAAAGACAAAGACAAAGACAAAGACAAAGACGAAGACGAAGACGAAGACGAAGACGAAGACGAAGACGTGGACGAAGACGAAGACGAAGACGAAGACGAAGATAACACAGTAAAGACAAAGACGAAGTTAAAGACAACATTAAAAGGCGACGACGAAAATAAAGACAAAGACAAAGCCAAAGCCAAAGACAAAGACAAAGACAAAGACAAAGACAAAGACAAAGACAAAGACAAAGACAAAGACAAAGACAAAGACAAAGACAAAGACAAAGTCGAAGAAGAAAACGAAAACGAAGACGAAGATGAAGATGGAGAGAAAATATGACAACACGGACATCGATGACGAGGAAGATTTCAACGAAGTTGTAACGGTGGGCGTTGATGACGAAGATAATGACGATGACACACGAGCCTACAGTATCTACGACAATTATGCGTAAGAACGAGAGGGATACAGGAGTGAACGAAATAAAATACAAATGAAAACTTTTACTGAACTCCCTCACCCCTACAAAAAAAAAAAAAAAATGTAGTGCATCATTGAAAAAAAAAATATTACGCTTAATCATCAGTTCATTTGAACAAACTAACATCATCGAATCATATTTGATTTTATTTTCTTCTTTATTCCGTCTTCCTATTTCACTTTTGCACACATTCCAGCAGCCCATCAACCTACAACTTTCTTTCTCTTTCCCCTCTCTCTTCATCACTCTTTCCTTCTCTTTCCTTCTTATATTCACGACTTTCCCCCTCTCTTCTTACGTTGATCTTCTCGTTCCTCTCCTCATCCTTTTCTTTCTCTATTTCCCTCAGATTCCCAAGTGAACATTTTCTTTGCTTTCTGGTTCCCTCTTTCTCTCTTCCCTTATCTTTCCCCTCTTTTTTCATCTTCTCTCTGGCTTTCATTTCCTCTCTTCTGTTATCCATACTACCTCTTCTTTGCTTCTGTCCCTCTCCCATTTCTCTTCTTGTTCAACCACTTCTTTCTTTCTTTCTTTCATCCTGGTTATTTCTCGTTCCCTTTAGCTCCTCTCCTCCCTTCTTCTCCTATCTCACTCCTCTCTCTCTCTCTCTCTCTCTCTCTCTCTCTCTCTCTCTCTCTCTCTCTCTCTCTCTCTCTCTCTCTCTCTCTCTCTCTCTCTCTCTCTCTCTCTCTCTCTCTCTCTCTCTCTCTCTCTCTCTCTCTCTCTCTCTCTCTCTCTCTCTCTCTCTCTCTCTCTCTCTCTCTCTCTCTCTCTCTCTCTTTCTCTCTCTCTCTCTCCTTCTCTCTCTCTCTCTCTCTCTCTCTCTCTCTCTCTCTCTCTCTCTCTCTCTCTCTCTCTCTCTCTCTCTCTCTCTCTCTCTCTCTCTCTCTCTCTCTCTCTCTCTCTCTCTCTTTCTCTCTCTCTCCCTCTTCACCCAATCCTCCTCCTCCTCTTCCTACTTCTTCTCCCTATCATCCTTCTTTCTTCTCTCACTTTCCTTTTTCTTCTTCTTTTATTCTTCCACCGTTCTCTGCATACTCATTATCCTCTTATTCCTACTTTATCCACCTTCTTGTAAATTTCTCTTCGTTTCTTTCATCTTCTTTTCGTTCTCTTCTTACTATCCTGTCATCATCTTTCACCGTTCCTCCACCTCCTTATCTTCACCCTTATTCTCCTCCTCCTCCTCCCCCTCCACCTCCTCCTCCTCCTCCTCCTCCTTTTCCTCCTCCTCTTTTTTGTCATATACCTCCTGCTACTATACCTCCCCCTCCTCTTCCTTCTCTTTATTTCCCTCGCTGTCAAATTCTCCTCACCATTCCTTGTCTTCTGTATCCTCTTTTCCCCGCTTCCTCTTTCCTCTTATCTATCTTCTCCTCTTCTCATCTACCCCTTTCTTTCTTCTCCTCTATCCTCTCTTCCTCTTCTCACCCACCACCTCCTTCTCTTCCTTTTGTCTCTTCTCTTTCTCACCTGCCTCCTCCTCTTCCTCCTTCTTTTCCTCCTAAGCTGTCAAATTTCACTCTCCATTCTTCGTCTT
>NC_134802.1:27614388-27631888 GCF_046742065.1 Oratosquilla oratoria
AAGTTAAAGTTATCCATAATTACTATGTTTCCCCTTCTTTCAATAATTAATTTAATGCATTCTTTGTGTCTTCCAGTTTCTTGGAATGATCACTATCTGTCCAAGCCTGTGTTTTTGGGGACATATATATTACTATAAATATTCTACTTTTCATGTTTCTGTTTTCAACTTCAATCATAATTAATTCCACATTATTTTTTCCTTATGTTATCTTTGTCACAGTTAAACCTTTCTTAACCATAAACATGATTCCTCCACCCTGTTTCTCTGTTTTATTTTTCGCCCAATGGTTGTATAGACTTTGTCCTACAGTATTTAATGGTAGTAGACCTTTTGATTTTGCCTTCACAATTCCCATTATGTCTGGTTTCTCTATTGACAGATAGTCATTTAATTCATTTAATATTGAAATCATACCGTCTATGTTAATATATGTTTATTTTATTTATTTATTTTCTTCTCTTTTTTTTAGTTTATGTTTTATGTACTATTTCCTCAGCCTCAGGTCCAGTACTCTCGCTCTCTCTCTCTCTCTCTCAAAAAAAAGTCCCGGTTCTTCTCTGTTTTTTCTGTTTTTTTTTTTCTAATTGTCTTTTCTTCCTCTTTTTCCTCATCGGACATTTCTTTTTTCATCCATATATTTTGTAATTTTCACTATTTGCCCGCTTTGCTGCTTTTGATAGTACTTCTTCAGCTAGGATTTGAGATTTGTGACCACCTTAGTTTGATTTTTTGTGGCCTATAGTGTTTTCCTCTAGAGCACTGTCCCATCATATGCACTTCTTCAATTTCTTTGTCCAATTCCATGCCTTCCTCTTGAACCTCTTTCAGAATTGCCTTTGCAATTTCTTTCTCTTCTTTTTCTCTTTGGTATTTACATACACTATATATTTTTTAATACCATAAACCACAATGTGCTTTTTTATCAGCTGTCTCTTACCCAGTTTTCCTTTTCTTTAATCACTTCAATTACCGTTTCTTTAGCATTTTCCTCTACCTGCTGCTGTACTATTTCTTTAAATGTTATTTTCTGATTTCCTTTATCTAGTTTCCATTGTTTTTTTATTTCTAGGAAATCCGTCTCCTTAATTAATTCTCCGACTTTTTCAGTCACTGCTTGTATTTGTTCTTTGGCCTCTTTTTACAACTCTCATTATTGATTTTATCTTCATTTTTCATTCTTTCGTTGTCACTTCTGACTATATTTAATTAATTTTTTAGATCACTAAATTCTCAGTTCATCCCTTCGTTAGCTTTTCGTAGATAAGTTATCACTCTATGCATAGCTCTATAATAAATTTTTAAAGCTATTAGTTCCTCAATCAAGAGTTAATATCCCGAATTCTTAGTATTTTGTTATACCTATTTTTTGTTTCTACATCTAAACCTTTAACTAATAGTACTCTTTCTCTTCGAAACCATGAAAAAGCATTGGTGTCACACCATTCAAATGACTTTGGGGTATCATTCAAACAAGTTTTTTCCGGTATCAAACTAAGTGGTGACTCTACTTTGTTCATGTCCAATCCTCTCTTTGTTGCTTCATTTTTGTTTTTTTTTCTTCTTTTCCTTTCTCCATTTTGTTTGTTAATACACTATATAAAACTGGATATTTATCTTACCATAGCGGTCATCTGAAAAACACAACTTCCCTTTCTTAAACACAACGTAGGCGTTTCCTTGTTTTTGTTGAGAAAGCGCTGAATGAGAGCTCGTTTACAAGCCTTCCGTTCTTTCCATCGTTGACGTCTAAAGAAATATATATATATATATATATATATATATATAAATATATGTATGTATATATATATATGTATATATATACATATATATGTATATATGTATATATGTATAATATATATACATATATATGTATATATGTATATATATATGTATATATATATACATATATATATATATATATATATATATATATATATATATATATATATATATAACTTAAACCCACTCTCGGAGAAACATAAGCTGAGATACAGAGTAAACCGTATATTTTGACCACTAACTGTGGTCCTCTTCAGCAGTTACAATTATACGGTACATAGACGAGGGGCTATATACAGAGGAGGAAGTTAAAGTGGGGAACTCAGTAAACCTCAGGTCACTTGTCCTGAGTGAGGTCGACGAAACGTCCGACCTCACTCAGGGCAAGTGACCTGAGGTTTACTGAGTTCCCCATTGTAACTTCCTCCTCTGTATATAACCCATTGTCTATGTACCCTATAATTGTAACTGCTGAAGAGTACCACAGTTAGTGGTCGAAATATACGGTTTACTCTGTATCTCAGCTTATCTTTCTCCGAGAGTGGGTTTAAGTTTTATTCTATTCGTGTGTTAGGACACCTACGGTACTTGATTATATAAATATACATATATATATATATATATATATATATATATATATATATATATATTTATATACATGTATATATATACATATATATACATACATATAAATATAATACATATATATATACATATATACACATATATACATATATATTGTTACGGGCGGCTGGTATGTGAAGAGACGTTACGTATAACGTCTAAGTGCTTAAGAACCAGCGCACTTCTAGAAGCCACTGTAGGACTGAACTATCTGGTCAGGGCCTAGATAATTCGTAAGACTAGAAGTAAAGGTAACAAAGAAGATTCCAGGAAAGGAATATTAAACTAGCGATAAAACTAGTAAACGAAATTATTAATGGAAAATATTTACAGGCAATCAACACAAAAGAGAATGGGCAGTAGGGTCAATGGGACCGTTACATGATTATGAGAATATGGAAATTATCGTTCAAATAAGAAACACAAGATAAGTATACAATATGGTACTATCTAAGTACAAAGAGATCAGGAACATGCATCAGAATAAGTAATAAGTACAAATATAAGTAAAGTAATGCAATGTATATCAGACACGTAATGTAGGCAAAAAGGGTGATCACTTCACACCAATCGTCTCATGAATCTAAACCTTCTAGTTTTTATCAAGAGATCAATATGTGGGAATATGACAAGGAATGAGCGGTGTCAACCGCTTATATACCATTGGACCGGAAACTGAATACTTCCGGGTGAGTGTGCGAGTGAGTGAAAGGAGGGGAGGAGGGTAAGTTAACACGTCAACATGGGTAGTTTTAGGACCCTCGACTCGCTTGAACAATCTATTTATTTAGTAACTGTCAAATCTGAGCGCTCCGAACTATTCAGGATTTCGCTTGTCTGTTTGTTCTACAAGAGTGCGCACCTCACCGCACGTAGGCAAGATTACATGTAGTGGACGGGCGTTACTGCTTAACATTGTTACAATACATACATAGACAAGAAATATGAACATAGTTATGTAATACAAAGGAACACAATTCTATAACATAATTACACATATGACGTAATATCTAATATTACGTTACACCTCCACCGTGTAAGTCTCGGATTCTTGTTTTTCATAGTCTGTAGGAACTTCAAGGGGTTGTGATCCGAATATACTTGAATGGTAGTTGAGGAACCCAGGTAGACTTCGAAGTGGATAAGGGCCTGGACCAAAGCGAGCGTCTCCTTCTCAATTGTTGAGTAGTTCTTCTGCGCAGGGGACAGCTTCTTGCTGTAGTAGGCGATAGCGTGAAGAACTTCATTGTGTTCTTGCAAGAGGGCGGCACCGATACCGGTGTCGCTGGCGTCGACTTGCAGAAGAAAGGGTCGTTGGAAATCGGGTGCCCTTAGAACTGGTGCGTTAGTGAGAAGGGACTTCAGGTTTTTGAAGGCCGTCTCACAGGTAGGTGTCCACACGAAGTCGTGGTCTTTTCTCAACAGGTCAGTCAATGGTTCTGCTACATCTGAAAAATTTGGACAAAAACGGCGATAATAGCCACTCATTCCGAGGAATCTACGTACCTCTCTACGATTAGTGGGTGTTGGTACATCATTGATGGCTTTTATCTTGGCGTCTATTGGAAACACTTGGGAATTTCCAACTTTAAATCCCAAATAGGGGACCTGTGTATGTCCGAAATCACATTTGGACAAATTGATGGTAAGGTTTGCTTGGTCTGCTCTATAAAAGAAATTATTTAGGTGTTCAATGTGTTCTGTCCAAGACTGACTAAATATTATCACATCATCTAGATAAGTTTTTACTCCTGGCAATCCTGCAACAAGATTACTTATCATTCTTTGGTAAGTGGCAGGGGCATTTTTAAGCCCAAATGGCATTGCTCTGAAGTGGAACAATCCCTCTTCCGTAATGAAAGCGGTAACTTCTCTTGAGCGAGGGTGTACAGGGATTTGATAGTATCCCCTTAACATATCCAACTTGGATACATACTTGGCAGTTCCTAGACTGTCTATGATATCATCTATCCTAGGGATAGGAAAAGCATCGGCCTTAGTATGGGCATTGATTTTCCTGTAGTCAATGCACAGGCGATAAGAATTGTCAGATTTAGGGACAAGAATGCAAGGAGATGCCCAAGGACTACTGGAGGGTTCAATTATTCCCTGTTGAAGCAGTGTTTATTTCTGCTTTTATGAACTCCTTCTTTTTTGGATTGACTCTATAAGGGGCTTGTTTGATAGCCCTTGGCGAGTCTAGAATTATTTCGTGTTCTATCAAAGAAGTGAATCTTGGGGAATCTAGAAATAATTTTGGAAAACTTCTTAAGAGGAAAAGAATGTCTTTACCTTGTTTCTCAGATAAGTGTCCTACTTTTATCTGAAGATTTTGTAGTATCTGAGAGTTTTTCCAAGGGAATCTCAGGAGGATTAGGCAGGTTATCAGGAGGCTCTTCCGATTCTATTGTAGTAGAGCTGCAAGCTGTAATTGGATCTCGGGAATTATAAGGTTTTAAGGTATTTATGTGACAGAGACGGGAACTCTTTCTTCTGTCTGGAGTTTTGATTATGTAGTTGAGATCACTGGCTCTGGACAAGACTTCATAGGGTCCTTTGTATTTAGCCTGCAATGGATCTCCTGGTATGGGAAGATAAAGTAACACTTGATCTCCTGGAGAGAAAGTTCTAAGTTTAGAATTTTTATCATACCGACCTTTCATTACTCGTTGAGCATTCGTCAAGTTCTCTCTTGCCAACTTCCAAGCTTCTAACAACTTCTCGGTGACCTGGGACACGTATTTCAAAGAAGGAACTGGTGGTTCTTCTTTCATCCATTGTTCATGAAGTATCTTTAGGGGGCCACGGACTTCATGACCGAAGACTAATTCTGACGGGCTGAATCCAAGGCTTTCTTGAATTGTTGTTCGGGTGGCGAACAACAAAAAGGGGAGTCCGTCTTCCCAATTTCGAGTGTTCTCAGCACAGAAGATTCTTAACATTGTCTTGAGCGTTTGGTGAAAGCGCTCTAGAGCACCTTGTGATTGAGGATGATAGGCGGAGGAAGTTACATGATTTATACCTAGTGTTACAAGAGTTTCTCTAAACTTGTTGGAAAGAAAATTACTTCCTTGATCACTTTGAATGTTCTTAGGAAATCCTACCATAGTGAAATATTTCAACATTTCTCTGATTATGTTTTGAGCTTTAATATTTTTCAAAGGAATTGCTTCTGGAAAACGAGTGCTCATACACATGATTGTGAGAATGTACTGATTTCCTTTACTTGAAGGAGGTAAAGGTCCTACACAATCAATAAGAACTTTTTTAAATGGCTCTTCCATTACAGGAATGGGATGGAGTGGAGCTTCTACAATTTTCTGGTTGGGCTTACCTACAAGTTGACATGTATGACATGTTTTACAATATTGGGCAACATCTTTGACAACCGTGGGCCAATGGAAATGTTGGGTTATGTTGAACAAGGTCTTTCTTACCCCTAAGTGACCTGCTAAGGGAGTATCATGAGCCAATCTTAGAACATTATTCCTGAAACCAAGAGGGAGGACTATTTGATTCCTTACTTGCCATGGCTGGTCAGCGGTTGCGGTGGATGCTCTCCATTTTCGCATTAGGACTCCGTTTTCTATATAGAAACCTCGTGACATATTTTCAACTTCTTCTGGAGAAGAAACAATCTCGTACAAATTTTTAAGAGAAGGATCTGACTTCTGTTCTTTGATTAATTCTGCTCTAGATAGAGAAACTGGTGAAGAAGAAGATGGGTCAGTTTGGGAGAATAGGGATTCTAAATTATAGGTCTCCTCTTCAGATTTCTTGTACTGAGATCTGGTTACAGCACAAGCGGGAAACAACTGTAAGTTATCTGAAGGTTCTACTGAGGTCTTAGGGTTATTTGTTATTAAGGGAGAAATGACTTTGCTTCCAGCGATGTCATTGGCCAACAATAAGGATATTCCTACTATGGGAAGAGAGTCTACTACTGCTACTTTAACCATTCCGGTTGTTAAATCAGACCGCAAGAAAACATTATGTAATGGACATTTTACAATTCCTCCAACTCCTTCTATCAATATATCATAACCTGTATATGACTCACCCAGATTCTGCAAGACAGAATTTAAAATCAGACTTTGCTTTGCTCCTGTGTCTCGGAGTATGGAAATAGGATATTGTTGTGAACTACTACTATGAGATATAGTTCCTGAAGATACAAATGGTTTGAAACAAGGATCATGATTTGATGAGGGGGTTCTACATTACTTGACAATACCGGCTTCTTTGGTAGTTTATCCTGAATAGAGGATTTTGAATCATCTGATTTTATATTACTTACAAGAGTTGGTGTCTTATTGGAGAATGAGGGTGTCAGTCTCTTTCTGCAATTAGAAATGTGATGGCCAACCTGTTTACAATATGAACAAGTTACAGGGGGATTAGTCTTAAACCTTTCCATTCTTTGCCAAGGTTGGTTTGGAGGATATTGATTGAAATCAGACCTGTAACTGAAATGTGATGGGCTAGACTGATTTTCAAAGCGTTTCTTTGGGGCCCAAGGATCAGAGTATTTTGTTGAATCTGGAATATATGACTTTGACTTTTGGGATTCCATTTGTCTTGACTTAGGTTTATGATTTAGTGTGAACTCATCAGCCAATACAGCAGCTTTAGTTAAAGTTTCGGGAACATGATCATCTATAAAAATCCTAAGATCTGTCTCTAAGGTATTCTTAAACTGCTCCAATAAAATCAACTGTTTAAGTCTATCTAAGGTGTCCGTTTCACTAGCCAAACACCACCTATTGAATAACCTCTCTTGTTGAGCCGCATATTCTACGTATGTTAACTGAGGTGTCTTCCTATAATTACGGAATTTCTGTCTATAGGCCTCTGGTATTAGTTCATAAGCTTTTGAAATACAATCTTTCATATTATCATACTCGCTTTCTGCTTCTGAAAGAGAAGTATAAATTTGCTGAGCCTTACCCTTAAATTGTGTTTGAATGATTAATGGCCAATTTTCTTTAGGGATTTGTAACTGTTGCGCCAATTTTTCCCACTGAAGAAAGAAAATTTCTGGCTCTCCCTCTGAAAATATGGGTAAAAGTTTTACATACTTGGAAATATCTATACGACCTTCCTGAACTACGGGTTGTCTATCAACAATCCTAGCTTCTACTTCTGCCTTCTTTAATTCTAACTCTGCCAATTTGACTTTAGTTTCGTCTTCTCTAGCTTTAAATTCTGCCTCAATTTGCATTTGTTTCAGTTTAGTTTCCTCCTCTTTAGCTACTTGTTTCGCTTTAGCTTCCTCTTCTCTAGCTCTAAATTCCGCCTCAATTTGCATTTGTTTCAGTTTAGTTTCCTCCTCTTTAGCTACTAGTTTCACATTAGCTTCCTCTTCTATATCTATAAATTCCGCCTCAATTTGCATTTGTTTCAGTTTAGTTTCCTCCTCTTTAGCTTTAAAATTCTGCCTCAATTTGCATTTGTTTCAGTTTAGTTTCCTCCTCTTTAGCTTTAAATTCTGCCTCAATTTGCATTTGTTTCAATTTAGCTTCCTCCTCAAAATCTACTCTCCTGACCTTTAATTCAATCTCCTTAATCTTAAGTTCGGTTAGTCGTGCCTCCATTTCTAACCTATTTGAAGGAATTTGTATAGCTGTAATCTCTTCTGGAGATAATATCTCATCTTCGATCAGATTTTCAACAAGTTCCTGAAGTATTTTTTTCTTTCGTAAACTTGTATCAATGTCTACTCCAAAGTGCTTGCCTATTTCTATCAAAGTGTCTTTAGTTTGTTTCTTTAAGAAACTTACCTTGGGATTTTGAACGAATTCTTGAACTATATCATCCATCTCTATAAGAATGTGTTAAATACCTGATCCAATATCCTTGGCAAGGGTCGCCACTTTGTTACGGGCGGCTGGTATGTGAAGAGACGTTACGTATAACGTCTAAGTGCTTAAGAACCAGCGCACTTCTAGAAGCCACTGTAGGACTGAACTATCTGGTCAGGGCCTAGATAATTCGTAAGACTAGAAGTAAAGGTAACAAAGAAGATTCCAGGAAAGGAATATTAAACTAGCGATAAAACTAGTAAACGAAATTATTAATGGAAAATATTTACAGGCAATCAACACAAAAGAGAATGGGCAGTAGGGTCAATGGGACCGTTACATGATTATGAGAATATGGAAATTATCGTTCAAATAAGAAACACAAGATAAGTATACAATATGGTACTATCTAAGTACAAAGAGATCAGGAACATGCATCAGAATAAGTAATAAGTACAAATATAAGTAAAGTAATGCAATGTATATCAGACACGTAATGTAGGCAAAAAGGGTGATCACTTCACACCAATCGTCTCATGAATCTAAACCTTCTAGTTTTTATCAAGAGATCAATATGTGGGAATATGACAAGGAATGAGCGGTGTCAACCGCTTATATACCATTGGACCGGAAACTGAATACTTCCGGGTGAGTGTGCGAGTGAGTGAAAGGAGGGGAGGAGGGTAAGTTAACACGTCAACATGGGTAGTTTTTAGGACCCTCGACTCGCTTGAACAATCTATTTATTTAGTAACTGTCAAATCTGAGCGCTCCGAACTATTCAGGATTTCGCTTGTCTGTTTGTTCTACAAGAGTGCGCACCTCACCGCACGTAGGCAAGATTACATGTAGTGGACGGGCGTTACTGCTTAACATTGTTACAATACATACATAGACAAGAAATATGAACATAGTTATGTAATACAAAGGAACACAATTCTATAACATAATTACACATATGACGTAATATCTAATATTACGTTACAATATATACATATATATATATTTTATATATATGTGTATATATATGTTTATATAAGTATATATATGTACATACATATATATATACATGTCATATATATACATGTCTTGCGACACTGCTTCTGACCCAGGGCAGTGGACAAGGTGCAGGGATGACCCGTCATTCAGGAGGTGCTAAGATAAGAGGGAGGGTGGAGGGGTGTGGAGTGTATTCAGGGGTGGAATGGGTGGGATTGATTTTGTGCCTTTTTCTTTTTGGCTACCCCCCATGTAAGGGGGAAAAAGCCTTGGTATATGTATATGCATGTATGTATATATATACATATATATATGTATATATACAGTATATATATATATATATATATATAAATATTTCTAAACAGAAATGTAGTAGCACATTTGTAAATGACACACAGGAAACCCACAGTCGGAGAAAATAAACTTCGAATAAAGAGGAATCCTATATTTCGGCAAAAAAAAAATTAAAATGGTTGGCCCTAGCCTTACCGAGGGCTTGGTTCAGAAGTTGGCTTATCCACCTTGGTTTCTGGACCAAGCCCTCAGTAAGGCTAGGGCCAACCATTTTAAAACTTCGTCCCCTCAAGTTTTCACCGCTCCTTTAAGGACATTCTAAAAATTCCATTCAATAATACCATCAGTTCTTCTACCATGTTGTTTCCTCATGAGCGTCTCACTATTTCCTATCACTATCCTAACACCGTGCGTAAGAAAATTGTGAACGTTCAACAAAAACCGAAGGAAGTTGAGTCACCTGGTGTTTATTGTTTGCCCTGCCAAGATTGTGATTTGGTTTACTTGGGTCAAACCGGAAGAGACTTGAATACTAGATTGGCAGAACATAAAAGGTCTATTAGGTATGGGCAAGAAAATTCGGCTGTATTTCTTTTATGTCAAAAATAAGAATCATTCTTTCGACTGGGTTAAGGCCAGATTAGTGTAGTGTTCAAGTCCCACTTCGGTTTCAGGAGAAAAATAGTCGAATCAGCATTAATTGAGGAATGCCCTAATATTAATATTTCTAAAGGGCAGTGGACTCCTGACATCATTTCACGCGCAGCGGCTAGCAAACTGGAACGGAGCTTACAACCCCCCTTACCTCAACCCCTCCCTCCTCCGCCACCCCAGTTTGCCCCGCGCCTGAGTGAGGTCATCTGTCCACATTCCTTCTCTTTTCTGTAGCTTAAAAGTCCCCGCTCTCCTCTGTCTTATGTGTTGGACTCGCGATCGACATGCATTTCCCTCCAGGAAGAGAGCTCATATATGACCAATCTATATGGCTATTCCTGTGATTTTACACGCACACGATCACACACAACTCTCCGCCAACAAGAGCTGGAGTAACGACCCGCAGCTCAGCGATACTGAAACAATTTCAGCCCTGGGTGGGATTTGAACCCGCGCGCGCGCGCGCGCGCGCGTGTGTGTGTGTGTGTGTGTGTGTGTGTGTGTGTGTGTGTGTGTGTGTGCGTGTGCGTGTGCGTGTGTGTGTGTGTGTGTGTGTGTGTGTGTGTGTGTGTGTGTGTGTGTGTGTGTGTGTGTGTGTGTGTGTGTGTGTGTGTGTGTGTGTGTGTGTGTGTGTGTGTGTGTGTGTGTGTGTGTGTGTGTGTGTGTGTGTGTGTGTGTGCGTGTGTGTGCGTGTGTGTGTGAGTGAGTGAGTGTGTGTGTATGTTTTTCTAACCAGTGATAAGAAGAAAATCTTGCGCATGATTTAATTTTCACAACATTTACTAACAAAAACACTCTTCAATACAAGTTATTTACACAATGGCGAATGCTATTTCCTCAAACATATCTGTTTGAATGTTATTTTTTGTTTTGACATATCTACTTTACCCAATCTCCTTTACTAGCTTATATATTGCAACCAATTTATATACAACCGTCAATCACAATCTGTTTTTATTACCTTTCAATTCAAACTTACCTTTTCAATTACCATAAAAATTTTCTCTGCTATAGTTCAATAAAATATTCATGTAAGTTTTGTAAATATATTTTGAAAATGCTTACTTTTAAATTACCATCGCTTATCCTCATTTTCTTTCAGTCCTTTGCCTTACATTGATAG
The DNA here is from genome assembly GCF_046742065.1 of Oratosquilla oratoria. Lineage (NCBI taxonomy): Eukaryota > Metazoa > Arthropoda > Malacostraca > Stomatopoda > Squillidae > Oratosquilla > Oratosquilla oratoria. The sequence continues at coordinate 27,625,666 of NC_134802.1, forward strand.
TATAAATACAGCGACTGGTTGCTTTGATCCATACCTATAGGTATTAGTATAAGTGTATGTATGTGTATAAGTGCAAGTATAACTACAAGTATAAGTGTAGGTATACATACAAGTATAACTGTAAGTATAAGTATAAGCGACTGGTTGCTTTGATCCATACCTATAGGTATTAGTACAAGTGTATGTATGTGTATAAGTACAAGTATAACTACAAGTATAAGTGTAGGTATACTTATAAGTATAAGTGTAAGTATAAGTATAAGTATAAGTATAAGTATAAGTATAAGTATAAGTATAAGTATAAGTATAAGTATAAGTATAAGTATAAGTATAAGTATAAGTACAAGTATAAGTATAAGTGACCGGTTGCTTTGATCCATACCTATAGGTATTAGTATAAGTGTATGTGTATAAGTACAAGTATAACTACAATTATAAGTGTAGGTATACTTATAAGTATAAGTATAAGTGTAAGTATAAGTATAAGTATAAGTAAAGGTATAAGTATAAGTATAAGTATAAGTATAAGTATAAGTATAAGTATAAGTATAAGTATAAGTATAAGTATAAGTATAAGTATAAGTATAAGTATGAAATATATATAACCATAACTATTGCTGTAACTATGACTACTTTGACTAAAAATAAATGGGTTTACAATGTTAATACCGTAGACGCATTTGTGCAGGGGAATGAAGGAACACATGATACATCTTATTAGAAATACATAGATGGTTCCAAAAGCGAAATATATCTGGTTTTAGAATGAAATAGCCAAGAAATAGCTTACAAGCAAAGTGAATAGCGAATGGAAGAGATTACTAGCCAAGGAGTGTGTGATGAAATAATTTTTTTTTTTTATACATACATACATATACCAAGGCTTTTCCCCCCTTCCAAGGGAGGTAGCCAAAAAGGGAAAGGCATAAAAACACTCCCACCCATTTCATCCCTAAATACACTCCACACCCCTCCCACCCTCCCTCTCATCTGAGCACCTCCTGGATGACGGGTCATCCCTGCACCCTGCCCACCGCCCTGGGTCAGAAGCAGTGTCGCAAGACACAGTACATCCACAGCAAGGCCGCTTCATTTAATCGGCGACCCCCCCTCTCCGTCCCCCTTTGCATATAAGGCGAGGACGGGGAGAAATCCCTTCGGGCTGCGTCAAAATTTACTCACACATACTACCCCCCCACCCCCCCGCCCATTCCTCCTCATGCAGTCACAACGTCATCCATATACAACCATTCTCCACTCACCTCTGTCTTCCGTCCTCTCCCTTCCTTCCTCAACAGACATTCCCCTCTTCCCCAAAGCCCCCTTCACCCCATCCATCCACCTCATCCTAGGACGTCCCCTCATGTTCACTCCCTCCACATCTGCCTTCCATACCTCTTTTACTAGTCTTTTTTCACTCATTCTTTCCATGTGTCCAAACCATCCTAATATTCTTTCATCAACCCTATCTCCCAAAGAGTAAGGGAACTGCCTAGTGTAGATCTTATGGCCTCTTGCGATCTCCTCCATTTTTATGTTTTGTGTTTTTTATGAGAAGAAAAATGTAATAATGTCTTATAAGAGAAAATCTAGAAAAAAAGTTCTTTGCCGAGATCAACTTGGACGTAGCGAGATTCTTAAGAAGAAGAAACAACAGCAATGGAAGTGCCTCGGGCATTCTGAAAGGTCACAAAAGACCTCTTGAAGATGAATTTCATATCAAAAGTGGTCATGGGCAAGATCTTCAGGGAAATTCAAGTAAAATTTTGAATTTAATCGATAGAAAAATGAGTAGCAACTGTGTAGTAAAAAACCCAGTGTTACCGCAGTTCACACTCATACATAGACACACACACACACACACACACACACACACACACACACACACACACACACACACACACACACACACACACACACACACACACACACACACACACACACACGCACATACACATACCACCAACACCATCAGGGCAGCCTCCTACAAGCTGTACATGCTGCGTCGACTGAGTTCATTAGGGGCACAGGCTGAAGATCTCAAGACCATCTACACTTCCTTCATTTTACCCAAGTTGATGTATGCATCACCCTCTTGGGCCTCCTCTCTCACTATGACGCCGCAGCATCAGCTGGAGAAAGTGCAGAAAAAAGCCCGTCGCACAATCCTTGGCAAAGATTATACCACCTACCAGCACGCTCTCACCACATTGGGACCACCCACCCTTGCTGACCGCTATCTTCAGAGTTTGAGGTCGTTTGCGGTCACCCTGGTCAAACATCCTCGGCACACACACACACACACACACACACACACACACACACACACACACACACACACACACACACACACACACACACACACACACACACACACACACACACACACACACACACACACTCTCGGTGGCGCAGTTGGTAGAGCACTGAACTGCCACGATAGTGGCCCGCAGTTCTAGGTTCGAATCCTGCCCAGGGCCGAAATTACTTCGGTACCGCTGCGCTTCGAGTCGTTACTCTGACTCTCGTGGGCGGGGAGTTGGGTGTGTGTGTGTGTGAAAGGTCATAGCATTACCCATAGATCGGACCTACGAGCTCTGAGCTCTCTTCCAGGAGGGAAATAGCTGTCGATCACGAGTCCAACACGTGATCCAAAGACCAAGTGAATACACACACACACACACACACACGCACACACGACACGGTGGCGCGGTTAGTAGTACCCAACTGTCACTACGGTGGTCTGGGTTCAAATCCTGCCCAGGGATGAAATAATTTCTGTATCGTTGCGCTACGAGTCGTTATTCCAACTCTCTTGGGCTGGGAGTTAGGTGTGTGTGTGCGTGTAGGGTCACAGTATTACTCATAGATCGGTCATACGAGCTCTGATCTCTCCTCCGGGAGGGAAATAGCTGTCGATCACAGGTCCAACACGTGATCCAAAGACCATGGCTAATCACACATACACTTACATACACATAAAAAGAGAGATAAAGATTGATAGATAGATAGATAGATAGACAGACATTTTGATAGATAGATAGAAAGAGAGAGAGAATGAGAGTGAGAAACAGAAGACAGTATTTAGCATAGGGTAGTGCAAAATGCGTATATAAAACAAAATGAAATAAATACATATATAAGAAAAAAGTTATGCTATTATAGATGGTCTACCATCGTCCAGGTTGACAGTAAATGACTACTTGACAATGTATAAATCCGATACTCTCTGCTAAGTGAGACCACGCTTCCAAGAAATGTTAATCTACGTCTGGAGAATAATAGATACATTATTTGGAGACAAGACAGAAGAGAAGAAAAAATGGGAGATGGAATGATGCTCCTTGTGGTAGAAGAAGCAAATAAGAGTGAGGGATGGAAATTAGAACCAGGAGGTCAGAAGCGGTACAACCTTTAAACACGTCATCTAAGGTGATAGTGCACACACATGCACTCACACACACACATGCGCACACACACACACACACACACACACACACACACACACACACACACACACACACACACACACACACACACACACACACACACACACACACACACACACACACACACACACACACACACACACACACACACACACACACACACAAACACACTAATGTTTTTTATATATAAGTGGGAGAATGTGAGTGAACGCTTTTAGTTTTATATGTAGAGTAATGCACATTCTTTAGGTCCTCGTCAATTGATATTGAACACTAGTATGGGAATATTTTTTGTGTTTTTTGTGTCAACATTTATTCACTTATATATTCATATATCTTCGTATTAGGTTATTTATTTATTTATGTGTTTTTATGTTTGGTTATTTGTTTAATAATTCATTTTATGTTTTTATTTGTTTCGAATTAAATTCTTGTTGCCTACATTTGCATCTCATTACATATTAATCCTTTGATATACATTGAAAAATTAGTTTGAATATATATGAGCTTTATAGATATACTACTTACCAACTAGTATCTTTAGCTCCTTTGCTGCACAGGGGATGTCTCTCGGTAGAATGGAAGACTCTGAAGGCAGACATAACATGTGAACAGCAGGGAAAGTCAGAGAACACTATTTGTTTAAGTGTTTTATTCTTCATAGCTTCATACCACGGCGTTTAGTTCTTCAAAGAGGGTGAATAGGGGTCAGTTCATAACTCGGTTTGAACTTGTGTTCCCGAGATTTGATTTCTGATTCCCGGGCTCCTGTGGACTTCGTGTACCTTTTTTACTCAATGATCAGCTGGTGGAACGAATTTGGAAGCGTCGAGGGACTCTTCGGGGGAGACGAAGGAGGAGGAGAAGGAGTGGGAGCTACCATCGAGGGATTCACTTCAGACCTTCTCAATAAGTACTTCGAGATTGGACAACTTTTGGGATCAGGCTCATACGGCTGGGTTCATAGAGCCGTGACAAGATCCACAGGAGAACCCGTGGCTATTAAATGCCAATTGGAAGATGAGTACGCCGACGCAGAGATCGCGGCACTCAGAACAATTGACAGACATGCCAATGTTATTGGCTTGGAAGAGGTTATTAGAGACGAGGAAACAGAACACATCTACATGGTTCTGGAAATCATGGATGTTAACCTCGAAGACACAGTTGACCGGATGGCCGCAAAGGGCCTCAGCTTCAGCGAGAGCGAACTTAAATCCGTTTGGCTTCAGTGCCTCAACGGACTTCGCCATGTCCACAAGGTTGGACTTCTCCATCGGGACTTGGCCGCGCGAAACGTCCTTATTGACAGGACCGGGGCTGTTAAAATCACAGACTTCGGTATGTCACTTCGACGCAAGAAAAGCAAGGTCATCAGACGAAAAGACCTTTTCGACCTTAGCGTCGTCTTTATCTTTAGCGTGTCAGCGCAGGAGGTCGACGACCTTGACCTAATCGAAGGCAAGGTTAGTTCAAATGGAGTTCGGGTTGTTGAAAGCCTGTTCTTTGGATGGGTCTCACTTCGAAAGGTGCTTAGATCGAGATATTTCTGTGAGAAACCTCTCCCACAGCCACCTCGAATCGGCCACATTCTCTCTGTCACTTCAACAGACCATGAAGAACCAAAGAATGCTTCTACTCATTATTGAATCTCTCAAAATTACGACTTGTATAAAGGTTAACTTACAAGTATGTTTCTTCGCCTATTTATGAGGCCTTAAAAATTGTGAATCATGCAAGCGTTGATGTTTTACGCTTAATATACACCAGCATATTCTATAATTGCTGCTGATAATAAGCTGGTAAAGCTCTGAAAATAGTTCTTATATAAGAACAAAAATATGTCAAATCTAATTCTCGATATCTCTACGAGAACCAACTTCAAATCAAAAGGATCCAATCTCGAAATCGAATCAATATTGAAATTTATGAAAGAATATCGTTTCATTATGGGAAAACTTCTACATAAGAAATTATGTAAATTGTAGCTAAATTTCTACAAAAACAATTGGAAAAAAGAAATCCCATTACTTATAACTTTATTACATCATTAAAGAATAAAATTTTGAATTCTCGTAAATTTCTTCATCATTCTAAAGAAAAAAAAATTCATTGCGAAAAAACGTTTTCGCCGCTCTATGAAACCCATCCCTCAGCTGAATAAAATCGTCAGGCAATACCTACAATGTAATACAAACTTCGAGAGCTCATTGTAGCAGGTTTTAAACTTACGACGCCAGAATGAGGTGATTGTACTCACGTTTGAATAGAATTGCTAGCCGGTAACGAGAAAAGTATAATATCCAGATTCCCAAATTTACCGAGTTTCCCAACAGTTCCTCGCCTGCTTTCAGAGGAGTAAGCTTTAAGAAAGAATATAAGTACATGATGGTAAGCACACTTAGGAATTAGAGAAATTTACTTGAATATTAGTTTATTTGTATGTCATATTCACTTTGCTACTAATTGGAAACATTTATATATTAATACGATTGTAACTATCTAGAGAGAGAGAAGGAGACGACGGGAGAATTTGACGACAACGTCAGAATTCTTTGACGACTCCTTTTGGAGATTGAGGACTCCTTCGGGAGATTTTGAAGACTCCTTCGGGAGATTTTGAAGACTCCTTCGTTATACTTCAAGGTAGAATGACCGTGGAATTTCCGTGGGTCCTATGTGACAAGACATAAACGATTAAATTTTTTCATTGCCTTTATGAGTGACTTAACGAGAAAGAAAGTGAGTGTGACAGAGAGACAGAGAGAGAGAGA
>NC_134802.1:27641888-27651888 GCF_046742065.1 Oratosquilla oratoria
GTATGTATGTATGTATGTATGTATTTTCCTTTAAAAGGTGTAGACTCAGAGGTGACTTGATTCTAAAGCAAATTGACATAAAAAATGACAAAATTTTCACACTGAATGATAATAAGAAAAAAATAAATAAAGGTGTCAAACTGTCAGAAAATAGGTTTAATTTGGAAATGTGTAGAAATAACTTCGGCAACCGTGTGGCTAACAAATGAAATAATCCTCCTACAGAGGTAGCGCAATGTAGTTCAGTTTGAAACTTTAAGATTTGTTTAGATAAATACTTAAGCATGATGCTATAATGTCTGTCATTTACTTTATTTTATCTATTTGTTTGTTTGTCATCCTTTCTCTATTTTTTTTATTATTATTTATCTTTCCATTTATTATTATTTTCCTATTTACAGGTTTGTTTATTATTCAACTCTAGTTATGTATTTATTTATTTACTTATTATTATTTATATTATCATTACTTTTTTATCTATTCATTTATCTATTTATTATTATTATATATTTTGCATCCGATATATATATATATATATATATATATATATATATATATATATATACATATTAACCACCACAATGCACTTTAATTCTAAGCCATCAAGATCGGGAGACCTAATGGAGACCGATATGCAGAAATTAAAATACGGTTCTGCCAAGGACATCAAACCCAGCAACCGCATGACAAGTGCCGTAGTAACTTACCAACTACGCTATCAGAGATATAAGTTGAGCGTAACTTTTCTTATATATATTTGTATGCTTGAGTTACATACACATACATAAAATTTTGCGCTCAACCCATCTCCACTATGATAGTACAATTGGAATCTTGTCCACTATTTCAGGTTCTGTTGTAGGTCCAGCCTCGATGGTTCTTCCTCATTTCTATACCTAGTATTCTCTTGTATCCATTGCGTCATTGTATGTTCTATAATCATATCAAGTAGTGCATTTCCCATAGGTCGTCTCCATCCTTCGCTAACATCTCTTCACAGCGGATTTCTTTACAATTAAAGTCACCCATTATATCTATTCTTCCTCCATCTTCCATTATCTTATTTAGTGTTATCCTTGTGTCTTCAAACATATTTTTGTGTTCTCTCTCTTCCCATGAAGCCGTTTTAGGAGGCACATAATTTACCACAAACTTCCTGCTCTTCCCATCCCTGTCCACCATTTCCATCATAATCATCTCATCTCTATTCTTTCTATATGTGACATTCCTCACATTTATATCCTACTTAGTCATGAACATAACTCCAACCCCTTGTTCTACCTCTGTTTCTAATCCAATAATTGTATGCAACATTCCCTACACTGTTGGGTGGTAGTGGACCTTTCAATTTTGTCTCTACAATTCCCATTATGTCCGGTCCTTTTTCCTTCAGGTAATCATTCAGTTCGTTCAAGCCTGTTATTAAGCCATCTATATTTGTTTTCCTTCCATTTTTCTCTACTATGAACCATTTTCTCACTTTCATATCCACTACTCTACAAATAGAAGTTCTCTTTATCTGACTCTGTTCTGATCTCGTTTATTTCCTTTAGCTTTTAGTGTTTTGTCTTCTCATCCTCTCTTTCTGCTTTATTCATCTCTCTTTTTATATAGATCACTGTTTATATAGATCACTTTTTGCTAGTTTCCCTGTTTTTGCTAAGATATTCTCTGCTGTCGTTTGTGACCTGAATTTAACCTTAATTGGTCTGGTCTTATCTGTATTGCATTTCCCTAGGCTATATATTTCTTCAATTTCTTTCTCTGTTTCTTGTTCATCTTATTCAACTACTTCTAATATCTTGTTTACTTTTTCCTTCTCCTCCTTTACTCTTGTAGTCCTATTTGAATTATGGTTCTCTTCCATCCCTAATATAATTATACATTTCTTTTTATCCGCTAAGTCTCTTACTATATTCTCCTTCTCCCTCACCACATTAATAAATGTGCCCTTGGTTTGTTCTTTCATCTGTTGTTTTACTATATCTCTAAATTCAATTTTGTTGTTCTCCTGGACTTTTCTTCAACTCTGTACTTCTTTTGCTATGGACTTTATTTTCTTTATTATTATTCTTTAATTCCTCATTCTCATCCTTTACTTCTTTTTACTGTCTTTTTAATTCTTCTGTTTCTTTGTTTAGGTTTTGGTTCTCATTTAGTTCTTCCAATTTATAAACTCTTTATGTAACCCGTGTAAGTTGACTGAACCTCTCCTCCCACTGTTCGTTCATTTTCTCTAGCTTTTCCTCTAGACTTGCTAATCGGGGGAGGTTGTCATCTCCTCCCTCATTAAATCTATTGAAATAATTATCTTCACCTTCTATTGCGCTGCTCTTATCTATATTTCTAATATTTATATTTTTACTAATCTCTTCGACTTCACCCCTATCGTCTGGGCATCTTTTGTTGACATTCCTTCTGACTTCCGTGGCCCGTTCTTCCCCTTCCTCATTTCCTTCCATTTTCCTCAGTAGTCCCTCCCTTTCTCATTTCACTTCACCTTCCCAACACACCACGAGCTTTCCCCTTCCCTACTAATACAACACAGGTACTCCCTCGTCGTTGAGATCCACAATTTTTTTTTCTTGGAGTTCCAAACTTCGCTGTCACTTTGACTGCCGTGTGTGTGTGTGTGTGTGTGTGTGTGTGTGTGTGTGTGTGTGTGTGTGTGTGTGTGTGTGTGTGTGTGTGTGTGTATGTGTGTGTGTGTGTGTGTGTATGTGCGTGTGTGTGTGTGTGTGTGTGTGTGTGTGTGTGTGTGTGTGTGTGTGTGTGTGTGTGTGTGTGTGTGTGTGTGAGTGTGTGTGTGTGTGTGTGTGTGTGTGTGTGTGTGTGTGTGTGTGTGTGTGTGTGTGTGTGTGTGTGTGTGTGTGTGTGTGTGTGTGTGTGTGTGTGTGTGTGTGTGTGTGTGTGTGTGTGTGTGTGTGTGTGTGTGTGTGTGTGTGTGTGTGTGTGTGTGTGTGTGTATGTGTGTGTGTGTGTGCGTGTGTGTGTGTGTGTTACAGGCAGATTGAACTGACCAGTCCCCATGTTGCTATTATACTTTGTATTACAAGCGCCCAGCACCTCTTTCGAATATTTTCTTCTTATACATCTACCGTTTCAGGTTCTCCTCTTTTCTTCCCTTTCTTTCGCTTCCTTTCATAACGTCAAAAATTTGATTCTCTCTCAGTATTTATAGATCGAAATCATTTGTAAAACTACTTCTATTTAATTTTCTGTTTCTTCTCTTGTGGCAGGATTTGGCCTTTCATTCTTGGGTTTTATTTCTTTCGTAGTCCTATTTACGTCGTACAAAACCATGACCTTCCCTGAAGATTGAAAATGTTTTCCACCTATTGTATTAGTGTTTTCTTCTTATTTCACTTTCTTCACTTAATCTCTCTTCTTTTACATCTACTTACAGTTTCTTCATATCATTTGATAATATACGAATGGAGAACCTGTCCTTTATAATAAAAAATAATTCAATTTTTTTCATTTATATATTAGTTTATTTATCTATTTACTTATTCATTCATTTATGTATCTATTTATTAATCTATTTATTTCTTATTTATATTATTACCTATTCATTTGTTTAGCTATCAATTAATATACTTATTTGTTTATCTATTTATTTATTTATGATTCTTATTTACTCTATCATTTCTTTTTACTTCGAACGACACACCAATTAAGTCGTGAAAAAAGTTCACTTAGAGTCTGTGACCAAAAGACCTTCACAACCTCTCTAGAGGACATCAGCCAATGTCACACCCTCTCTAGAGGACATCAGCCAATGTCACACCTCATTTGGATTCTTTGTCGGAAAGATCGCGCTTCTGTCATTGAGAACAATATTGTACCGAAGAAGTTGTATCGTTGAGGTGTCAAAGGAATTTTTTAAAAAGGAGAAGAGAACGGAAGAATAATGGAACTCAAAAGTGATCAGCGTTTTTTTTTTCTTTCTTTTTTGAGACCAGTCTTCAACCATAAAAGAATGCTAAGTGACTCTGGTCAGTAGGGATGTCACTAGAGTCCATAGAATATTGACTCAATAATACATAGACTTTATCCTATATAGGGTAGCAAATGGAAGCAACTACATATACTTCATCATCCATTCACTCTCTATACTCATTCTTTATATACACATGCCATATGAACCTCTTCAGCAGTGTTTAATAACAATCTATCTTTAAGCTTTCCTTCGCCTCAATTAAGAAAACTATTCTCTTGTCTGACTCACTCGCATTTTCTCGTCTTTTCTGACGAAATCTCTTTGTCACTGCTTTCTATTACTTTTTGTTTGACAACAGGAACCTTTTCCATTTCCTTTATTTCCATTTGATATTGCCTTTGCATTTGTGTTTATGTGTTTCTGTTTATGTGCGTGTGTGTGTGTGTGTGTGTGTGTGTGTGTGTGTGTGTGTGTGTGTGTGTGTGTGTGTGTGTGTGTGTGTGTGTGTGTGTGTGTGTGTGTGTGTGTGTGTGTGTGTGTGTGTGTGTGTGTGTGTGTGTGTGTGTGTGTGTGTGTGTGTGTGTGTGTTTGTGTGTGTGTGTGTGTGTGTGTGTGTGTGTGTGTGTGTGTGTGTGTGTATTCACTTGGTCTTTGGATCACGTGTTGGACTCGTGATCGACAGCTATTTCCCTCCTGGAAGAGAGCTCAGAGCTCGTAGGTCCGATCTATGGGTAATGCTATGACCTTGCACACACACACACACCCAACTCCCCGCCCACGAGAGTTGGAGTAACACCCCTCAGCGCTGCGATACTGATATTATTTCAGCCCCGGGCGAGGATCGAACCCGGGCCTCCGTAGTGGCATGCCAGAGCTCTAACCACAGCGCCATGTGTGTGTGTGTGTGTGTGTGTGTGTGTGTGTGAGTGTGTGTGTGTGTGTGTGTGTGTGTGTGTGTGTGTGTGTGTGTGTGTGTGTGTGTGTGTGTGTGTGTGTGTGTGTGTGTGTGTGTGTGTGTACAATTTTATTTATTCCCGTAGCCCTACGTTGGTAGTAAAGGTATTGCAAGATTTCAAAGACTTTATCTCATATCAAGAGACTCTTTTGTGTTCTTATCTATCTGACACTATAGAATTTTCTTCCATTTAATATAATTCTATCCAAACTATGTTATTTTTTATAATTTTACTCTGAGTAACTTCAAACGCTTTCATTTAACTATATAGTAAAGTTAATTAATTTTCATTGTGACCCCAGAGAACAAAGAGGATTGGTTCGTTTATAAAAGAGCACCTTCTATTCTAATATCTATTTTCATTTAATTTATCTAACTTTATTTATTCATTTCTCTATTTATTGATTTATTTTTATGTTTATTTGTATTATTCTTTATCTATGCATTCACTTATTCACTTATTCATATATTTACTTATAGAGTGGTTAACGACTTAGTAACCCTGTAGTTAGCGTTGAAGCTATTGGTTGTTTTAAGAAAATGTAACTTCATGGATGGGAATAATAAGTGGTAAACACATTGAATTGTCTAGTGTAGGCCTTGTAGTTTCTTATAGTCTCCTTCATTCTTATGTTCTTATTTTCTTATTATTTATTCATTTATTAGTTACTTATTCATATATTTACTAATTTTTCATTAAATTCTTATCTATATATGCGTTTACTCACTTATTTAATTTACTTATTTATTTTATGCACTTATTTATTCATTTACAAATTGATATACTTATTGAGTTATTTCTAATTCATTTATATATTTATCTTATTATTTTGTGTACGTCTGCATGTTCCAGATATTTGTCAACAAATATATACAATCCATGTACGCTGCTATGAGCAGAGACAATTAGATGGGAAATCTGACAAAGAAACTAAGAGAGAATCAATATCATCAATCTTACAAATGTGTTAAAGCTCACGCGACTTCAACTTCTACTTCCCCACCACTGTTCCAGCAATGACTAAACCTTTAGGCAGCGATTGTATTTTCCTCTTCGACCACTTAGTTAAACAGGTCACTTTGTAAGTGTGAGTGCCAATTGCCTGATGTCTGTAATCATCATATTGTATTGATATATCATACATGTAAATTATATGATTCAAGCTAGCTGTAGCTCATGGCGTATAATGTTTGATTTAAGTATGTACTTTACGACTTATGGAATATAATATTGGAAGTGTACATCTTTGGAATTGAGTCCTTACATTGATTCATTGTGTATATTAAATTGTGCTTTGAAATTATGCTAGAAGATAATGGTATTGTTATGAAAAAATATAATTCATTAATTTATGCTCCCGTTGTATTGTTCCGCAATAGAAAGTAGTGTTATTGCGGTGTTAATGAGTGCAATAGAAAGTATTACTGTATGGTGACGGTATACTGTATATAAGCCAATAAAATATTGTGTACTGTAGACTGTGAACCGAAGAAGACATGTATGGGTTATTATAGTGGTGGAATTGTTACCCTCTATATGCACTGAGTAGTGACGTGAATGGCGTCGGTAGTAGACCACTTCTGAGCGTTCCTTTTAGTGGAGAAAACGTGTGTTGAGCAAGTAGCCTAGGAAACCCCTTTTGGTGAGCATTAAGTGAGAATAGTATGTCAAATGTAGAAGTCACATCATTGATATCGTATATTTGGTTTGTCAGACCATGTATGGATGGAAATAGTAAGGAGCGGATTTATGATGAGCCATGGTGGCAAAATTAATCATGGTATGTGGTCTTGGCAAGGTTAAATCGATTGTGTGGAGTACTGAATCATGGTAGAAAAGAATCGATAATGAAATGTATTAGATTATTGATTGTGATGGAATGATTGTCAGTGCAACCTATTGATTATCAATACAATTTTTTTTATTATGAATGGTATTTACAGATACCATAGTCTGTAGGATAACCAACACCAGGCCCGAGGGGCTCCTTATTAAATGAGTATGAGTGACATGATTCCTTATTCCTCCTGTACCTCATTCCACATACCTTGGGCAACGGAATGTGATAGTAAGTCTCGTGAAAGCCACGTATACTAGGTCAAAGGTCACTCTTATCTACCTCTAGGGTTGTTGCTATTGGAAACCATTACAAAATGTAATATATATCCTTTTCAAACCAAAAATTATCCCCTTTCGGTTTTAAACTGGGTGAAATGGAATCGAGTTTCTGTTGGAAACATTGTAAACACACGCGCGCGCGCGCCCATATATATATATATATATATATATATATATATATATATATATATATATTTATATATAAATATATATATATATGTTTTAGTGTGTGTGTGTGTGTGTGTGTGTGTGTGTGTGTGTGTGTGTGTGTGTGTGTGTGTGTGTGTGTGTGTGTGTGCGTGTGTATGTGTGTGTGTGTGTGCGTGCGTGCGTGTGTGTGTGTGTGTGGTGTGTGTGTGTGTGTGTGTGTGTGTGTGTGTGTGTGTGTGTGTGTGTGTGTGTGTGTGTGTGTGTGTTTGTGTGTGTGTGTGTGTGTGTGTGTGTGTGTGTGTGTGTGTGTGTGTGTGTGTGTGTGTGTGTGTGTGTGTGTGTGTGTGTGTGTGTGTGTGTGTGTGTGTGTGTGTATTTACCTAGTTGTATTTACCTAGTTGTATTTTACGGGAAGGGGAGCTATGCTCGTGGGATCCCGTCTTCATATCTCATTTTATCTAAACTATTTTTAAATTCATGTATTGTTTTTGCACACACCACTTTCTCATCTAACTTGTTCCAACTGTCTATTACTCTGTGAGGAAAGCTGTTCTTTTTCAAATCTCTTCTATAGCTGTCTTTTTTTATTTTCTTTCCGTGTCCTCTTGTATTTCTGTCATCCCATTTTATCAGATTCTCTCTATCAGTAATTTCTATGCCTTTCATGATTCTGTAAATAGCTATCAAATCTCCTCTCTCTCTTCTTTGCTCTAGTGTCTGTAGTTTAAGTTTTTGTAGTCTCTCTTCATATGATAGTTTTGAGAGTGTTGGTGCCAGTTTTGTGATTGCTCTTTGTATTCTTTCAAGTTTTTTTATACATTTTTTTGTACTTGGTGACCATATCGTTGCTGCATATTCTAATCTTGGTCTTATCAGGGTGATTAGGATTTTCCTCACCATTTCTTCATCCAGGTATGTAAATGCCACTTTGATTGTTCTTATTAAATTATAAGTTTCTCCAAAAATCTTATTTATATGTTTCTCAGGTGACATACTATTCATAACAATGACTCCCAGGTCCTTCTCATTTTCTACTTTTTTTATTCCTTCTTCTCCCAAATTATATGATCCTGTTATTCTATTTTTGCTTTTTCCAAATTCCATTATACTACACTTTTTTGTATTGAACTCCATCTCCCACTTCCTACTCCATTCTTGTACTTCATTTAGATCCCTCTGTAGTGATTCACAATCTTCTTCAGTTTTCACTCTTTTCAGTAGTTTTGCATCATCTGCAAAGAAGCTCATATAGCTTTCAATTCCTTCATCCATATCATTAATATATATAGCAAACATTATTGGGGCCAGAACTGTTCCCTGCGGGACACCACTTATTACTTCATTCCATTTTGAGTGCTGATCTCTTATCACTACTCTCATTTTTCTTTCTTGCAAAAAGTCTTCCATCCAATTTAGCAATTTACCTTGTATTCCTCCTTCATATTCTAATTTCTTAAGCAACTTCTTATGTGGTACTTTGTCAAAAGCTTTTTTTAGGTCTAGAAATGCACAATCAGCCCATCCATCTCTTTCTTGTATTATATCTATTAGCCTTGAATAGAAACATATTAAATTGGTGACGCATGACCGTCCTTGTCTGAATCCAAATTGCCTTGGATTTAGTACGTTGTTTTTTTCCAAGTATTTTACCCATCTACTTTTGATAATTCTTTCACAAATTTTTGCTATTGTACTTGTTAGAGAGACTGGTCTATAGTTGGTAGGTTCTTCTTTATTTCCTCCTTTATATATAGGTACTATATTTGCTTTTTTCCAATCTTCTGGAACTTTTCCTTCTTTTAAGGAACTGCTTATTATGCTATGTATTTTGTCTGCCAGTTCATTCCTGCATTCTTTCAGAATCCAGTTTGCTATTTCATCTGGCCCATGCGATTTTCTGACATCAAAATTACCCAAGTGTGTCAATATTTCATTCTTTGTTACTTCTATTTCTTCCATAGGGGGGACTTTTTCTTTCCACTCAATCTCTTCAGGTTGTATATTTTCCCTTGTAAACACTGATTTAAAATGTTTGTTCATAATTTCCGCCATTTCCATTTCCTCAGTGTATTCAACTCCTCCTTGTCTCAATTTCTCCAAGTCTTGTTTGTTTTTCAGTTTATTGTTTACAAATCTGTAGAATAGTTTTGGTTGATCTTTACACTTTTCTATAACATCTTTTTCATATTTTCTTTTTTTCTCTCTGCACTTTTGTACATATTCATTTCTATAACCAGTATATATTTTCCATTTTTCAGGTCTTCTGTCTTTTTTCCATCTGGTCCAGGCTTTGTCTCTTTTGTCTTTTAACTCCCTACAACTTTTGTTGTACCAGCATTTTACATATTCTTTTTCTTGTTTTTGTCTTGGGACATACTTTTCCACTCCTTTTTTGTAAATTTTTGTCAAAATATTCCATTTCTCTTCCACTGATGTTTCTTCTTTGTATATTTCTTCCCAGTTTTCTTGTTGGAAGAATTCTCTTATTTTATCAAAGTTTGTTTTTTCATACATCATTCTTCCTTTTCTATATTGTTCATTTCTTTTCATATATTTTTCTTCATTAAGTTCCAGTTCAATCAATATGTGGTCACTTTTACCTATTGGTGTTTTATATTCAATCTTGTCCACTATTCTAGGTTCAGATGTAATTATTAAGTCTAGCCTCGATGGTTCTTCTTCATTTCTATACCTAGTGTTCTCTTGTATCCATTGTGTCATTGAATGGTCAGTAATCATCTCAAGTAGAGCATTTCCCCATGAGTCATCACCACTCTTTACTGTCATTTCTTCCCAGCAGATTTCTTTGCAATTAAAGTCGCCCATCATAACT
>NC_134802.1:27656888-27666888 GCF_046742065.1 Oratosquilla oratoria
ACAATATAATTCAAGAAGTGTGGCATTCAAGTTGCTGCCCACAACAATGGAAAGATGCAGATATCATCAGCATTTACAAAAAGAAAGGGGACAGGAACATCTGTGGCAACAGTCGAGGCATCTCCCTTCTGTCAACTTCAGGGAAGGTAGTCACTAGAATACTATTGTCTCGAATTATCAACAACATCATAGAACAAGTATTACCTGAATCTCAGTGTGGCTTCAGACAAGAGCGCAGCACAGTCGACATGGTGTTTGTGGCAAGACAGCTCCAGGAGAAAAGCATTGAGCAACACCAAGACCTCTACATGGCGTTTATAGATCTTGCCAAAGCTTTTGACACTGTGAACCGTCCTCTCCTGTGGCAAGTACTTGTAAAATTTGGATGCCCACCAACATTTCTGGGTGTCCTGAAAGCCTTTCACGATGGCTCTATGGCTCGAGTGTCCAGTTCTGGGCTCAAGTCTGAGCCATTCCTTGTTGAGTCAGGTGTGAAGCAGGGGTGTGTTATTGCTCCCATCTTATTCAATTTATTTCTCGCTGCAGTCTCCAACATTGCTAGACAGCAAATCAATCCTGCTGATGGTGTCAGGATGTCATACAGGCTGGATGGCAACCTCTTAAATTTGCGACGCCTCCAAGCCAAAACACGTGTGACAGATGAGGTAATCCATGAATTGCAGTATGCAGATGACACTGCTTTAGTGAGCTCATCCAAAGAGGGTCTTCAACGCACCATCAACGCTGTCTCAAATATATATACCAGATCTGGACTAGTCATCAACATAAACAAAACAGAAGTGCTCAGTATCTCTGAACAACTAGAGCCTCCGGAATTCACTGTCAATCAACAACCTCTAAAAAACACTCATGAGTTTACCTACCTCGGCTCAGTGCTCACTGACTCCTGTGACCTGACATGCGAAATCCAACGCCGCATTGGTTTGGCAGCAGCAGCTTTTGGTAGACTATCACACAGAGTGTTCTTGAACCGCAACCTCACCACCACCAAGGTTTCGGTGTATAAGGCAATCTGTCTCTCTGTATGGCAGTGAGTCATGGGTGCCTTATAGACGCCATTTGAAAAAGCTGGAGGCCTTTCACACCAACTGCTTACAGCGCATATTGGGTCTAAAATGGTGGCACGTAAACGACATAAGGACCACCTGAAAACAACGCTGAAAAAATGTGGCATCGAACCCACCACCATTGAAAATGTTGCTGCCGATCGGAGAGAATGGCGATCTACATGCCAAAACGGCTTAGATACTCTCACTTCCACCTACAACGATCGGGCAGAACATCGAAGACGGCAAAGACATGCGGCACACCAGGCAGAGGGCAACTTTCCCTGTGATACCTGCGGCCGTATATGCAAATCGAGAATCGGACTCCACAGCCATCAGCGAGTTCATCTGGCGTAATACCACTTCTTGGCATGGTGCAACGTCATCGTCGTCAGCGACGGACTACTATAAGCAAGAAGCAAGCGTGTATTTATATATATATATATATATATATGTATATATATATATATATATATATATATATATATGTATATATATATATATATATATATTCATATACACACACATCTCTATATATATATATATATATATATATATATATATATATATATACGCACACACACACACATATACATATATATATATATATATATATATATATATGTTGTAACGTTTGTAGCGTGATTAGAATCCTGTGGCTGTGATGCTTCACGCCCTTGCGTTAAGTCTGTTGTTTGTATTTTTGAGGTACGCCTTGCATGATTATGATATGGTGTGCATTCTTATTAATGTTGTTATTGTCACTTGTGGAGAAAATGTATACCTTTATTTCATAACATATATGTGTGTATATAAAAATGTATGTTATAAAGTAAACTATTGAGCAATGTCTGTCTTCTGGGATGTCGTTTAGACACAAGCAGTCGTTTGGACCTCCTTCGGCTGCACTTAGCAATCTTCAATTCATAGAAGCCCGTGTATGGAATCTTCCAGTGAAGTTACAAGTCTTCGCCACCCGAGTTGTTTCGGATATTATCTCAACGACTGTCAAAAAGCTAAGTACGTCATTCTACCCTCTCCCTCTGTGTCAGTTACAAATTTACAAACAAGTTTATATCCGAAGTGTCCTCACCCGGACTACTAAATCATCATACGTCTGGCTATCGACTTTCTCCAAATGATCCATTAGTGAAGAGATTGAGAGGCGCGGTCCAGACGACCTTCATTTGCGCGGCACCAGAACCAAGACTCAAGTTCGCCCTGTCTGTCAGTGCTTGCGGCATTTAGACGCACTGTTACCTGATATACCTGGTAAAATTGAATACATATAAACATCTATGTTTATACTTAATTCATTCATTCTGTTTGTGCATCTTTACAGTTTCTTATATATGTGTATTATAAGTGTTTTATCTTTGTAAATAATGATTAATTCTAACGAAGATTTAATTATCCTGCCTAAACTATCACTCGTACTAGCTGCGCACGGCCTTATCATTTTTTTCGCGACTAGCCTGGCCGATAGGTGGGCCGGGACAGACAGACAGACAGACAGACACACACACACACACACACACACACACACACACACACACACACACACACACACACACACACACACACACACACACACACACACACACACACACACACACACACACACACATATATATATATATATATATATATATATATACATATATATATACATATACATATATATATATATATATATTTATATATATAATATGTATGTACATATGTATTTATGTATATGTTATTTAATTTCCTTTATTTTGAATTTGCCTGATATCATTTCTTGTATATCAATTCTATTCTGTAGATTTGATTATTAATTCGTTTATTAATATATACACTCATCTAACAATTCATTTATTCATTTATTAATTATTTTATGTATTTATTTTTGCTTTATTCTTTTATACTTTTGTATTTATTTGTTTCATTATTTGTGTATTTATACGTTTTCTATTGTTTATCTATTAACTGGATTATCTATTTATCTACTTTTTATCATTTTATAATGTATTTATCAATTCTTTTGGAAATGGAGGTAGAATGTAGATTGAGAGAAGCAAATGCCTTGGGGAATTAAAAAGTGTAATGAGAAATAGACATTTGGGAATGGATGTTAAGAAGAGATTGTATGAAGAAGTGATTGTGCCAACAGCACTGTATGGGGCAGAAACATGGAACATAAGAGAGAAAGAGTTTAAATGTGTTTAAGATGAAATACTTGAGAAGAATGGTCGGAGTTAATAGGCTGGATAGAGTGAGAAACAAGGAGGTGAGGAGGAGAGCGGGGGTGGAAAAGGAGTTGGTAGATACGGTTGATGAAAGAGTATTAGGGTGGTTTGTACACATGGAAAGAATGAATGAAAAAAAGATTAGTAAAAGAGGTGTGGAAGAAAGAGGTGGAGGATGTGAACATTAGGGGGCGACCAAGGATGAGATGGATGGATGGGGTTAAATGGGCATGGGGAAAGGGGAATATCTGTTAAGGAAAGACAGGAGAAGGCAGAAGATAGGGGTGAGTGGAGAATGGTTGTGAATGGATGATGTTGTGATGCATGGAAGGGAGTGGGTGGGGATAGGGGTGAGGGAGTATGCGATATCTTAACGCAGCCCTAAAGGATTTCTCCCCGTCTTCTCATTTTCTGCATGAGGGGACGGAGAGGGGGGGTCGCCGATTAATTGAAGCGGCCTTGCAGTGGATGTGCTGTGTCTTGCTATATTAATTCCACACTAGGCGAGATGCAGAGATAACCCGTCATCCAGAAGGAGCCCAGAAAAGAGAGAATGGGAGGTGGTGAGTGGGAGGGGAGTATATGGGGATGAAATGGGTAGGAATAGATTTATGCCTTTTGACTTTGGCTACCTCCCTTGTAAGGGGGTAAAACCCTTGGTATATTATGTATGTATGTATTGATTTATCTATTAATTTATGTTTTTCTTATTTATTCATCTATTCACTTACGTATCTAATGTATTTACTTTTTTCTGGAGACATTGTTAATCTCTACCAACCAGAAAAGCAACAATATATTCCTAATATGTGGTTTGTTGCCTTGTGCAGCAAGGTGACGACCTTTATATATTATCCTCTCTCTAAAATCATGTTATTTTGTTCAAATATCTCAGCAGTACATCTTTTGATAGAAAACTATTCACATTATGGTAAGATTGGCTCATCTAATTTTTTTATTCATACGAAAATGTGTATTTATTGTATCGAATAAGAAATTGTGTTCTACAATTGTTTTGCTTTCTTGCATGTCATGTGGTCTCGGCACTAGACCCAGATGTCTCATATCCCGGTGGACATTAATACTTTTGTTCTTGCTATGATGCTGCTGTTTCTATCGTGTGTGTGTGTGTGTGTGTGTGTGTGTGTGTGTGTGTGTGTGTGTGTGTGTGTGTGTGTGTGTGTGTGTGTGTGTGTGTGTGTGTGTGTGTGTGTGTACGTGTGTGTGTGTGTGTGCGTGTGTGTATGTATGTGTGTGTGTGTGTGTGTGTGTGTGTGTGTGTGTGTGTGTGTGTGTGTGTGTGTGTGTGTGTGTGTGTGTGTGTGTGTGTGTGTGTGTGTGTGTGTGTGTGTGTGTGTCTTTCACCTTGGTCTTTGGATCACATGTTGCACTCGTGATCGACAGCTATTTCCCTTCCGGAAGAGAGCTCAGAGCTCGTATGACCGATCTATGGGTAATGTTATGACCTTACACGCACACACACACCCAACTCCCCGCCCACGAGAGTTGGAGTAACGACTCGAAGCGCAGCGATACTAAAATAATTTCAGCCCTGGGCAGGATTCGAATCAGGTACCGCCGGTATCGCCATATTGACAGTCTGGGACTCTACCAACCGCGCCACCGAGTTTTGTGTGTGTGTGTGTGTGTGTGTGTGTGTGTGTGTGTGTGTGTGTGTGTGTGTGTGTGTGTGTGTGTGTGTGTGTGTGTGTGTGTGTGTGTGTGTGTGTGTGTGTGTGTATGTGTGTGTGTGTGTGTGTGTGTGTGTGTGTGTGTGTGTGTGTGTGTGTGTGTGTGTGTGTGTGTGTGTGTGTGTGTGTGTGTGTGTGTGTGTGTGTGTGTGTGTGTGTGTGTGTGTGTGTGTGTGTGTGTGTGTGTGTGTGTGTGTGTGTGTGTGTGTGTGTGTGTGTGTGTGTGTGTGTCTGTGCCTGTGTCTGAGTACGTTTCTGAGTGTGTGCATATGTGAAAGGAAGATGGGAATATCAGTTTCTCAGTGTGTCTAGGCAGTCATGCGTTTGTGTTT
Source organism: Oratosquilla oratoria (assembly GCF_046742065.1). NCBI lineage: Eukaryota > Metazoa > Arthropoda > Malacostraca > Stomatopoda > Squillidae > Oratosquilla > Oratosquilla oratoria. The sequence goes on from NC_134802.1 coordinate 27,662,207, forward strand.
GTCTTCCTCAATGCAAGGATTATACACAAATTGACTAGTTAATCCTTCAAATACTTGGTACTTCCCTGTAGTCCAGCCTAGCTTAGGATAACGTGTAATAAGAGAAAGTGATCACTATGCATAAAAATACAATGAGAGAGGTCACTATAAACGAATAGAATGGGGAAGACCATTATGTTCAGCCTTCAACTCTTGTATGTTGTATATCACGTCAACACATATATATCGACATTATCCATCTAAAGAATGAATCCGATTATATATCCTTTTTTTCTTTACAGTCAGTCAGATGGTGAATCAAATCTTGTGAAATATAAAAAAAAGTGTACGAGAAAAAAAAGATAAGTAAAAATGAAAATGAAAATTAAATAAACAAACGAATAAAAAACACGTACGGGTCATCTATTGGTCGTATTTGATTCTTTAGGCTATTATTTTGTTCAGAGATTATTGATTTATCGTAATTTTTGTGGAATTAAATCAACCTCCAAAGTATAACACTGATAAGGATGATTACGATATATAATATAATTGTTTTTTGTTATCATACCTAGTGAAACGTATGAAATTATGTTGAATAGTGAAAACAAAGATAAATTCAATAAATAATGCTAAAGATATTTCCTTAATATATTTAGTGAATTACAAATAATATTGAGTGAATAAGAAAACGGAAGAGACTAATTAACATAACAGCCTTTACAAACTTCCAAATGTAAAAAAAAAAAAAAAAAATCGAAATACAACGAAAAAAAATTATATATTTCATCGATATGGTTAGTGCATGAGAACTCGAAGAGGATTTTTTTTTTCGAAAAAAAAAAAAAACAAGTCGACCATCGAGTAAAGAATGGCAAGTGAAAAGTCACTAATGGTGACATTACGAACTTGCACTTTGGAAATAAAGATCTATGAATTTTGATGCCATGGATAACAGCTGCTTCGTGCTGGAAAGACTTCAGCAGCTCAAACACGAACAATAATTATTTACAAAATTTAATGACTTAATACTAGTGCCAACCTTACATATACACAAACGTAAACATATGCATATATAATGCATATACATAAACATATGCGTATATATGAATATGTATGTACATATACATATACATTTACATATATGTGTGTGTGTGTGTGTCACACACACACACACACACACACACACACACACACACACACACACACACACACACACACACACACACACACACACACACATATATATATATATATATATATATATATATATATATATATATACATGTACATATACTTATATATATATATATATATATATATATATATATATATATATATATATATATATATGTGTGTGTGTGTGTGTGTATATATCCATATACTAATACATATACTCGAACATATACAAATTTACATACATATGTATATATATATATATATATATATATATATACATATACATATACATATATATATATATATATATATATATATATATATATATATATATATATATATATGTACGCCCATACTCGTACATAAACATACACGTCTGTCTAAAAGTTGTCATCTTCTATTATACTTCGGTTTCTATTAACCTGAAAATAACCTAGAATTCGGCATTGGCCATAGTTGACGCAACACAAGTGAAACCATATGTACGTGTAGGCTTCTTCACACTTGAACTCTGCATTATCATCTTATTAGGATCAATTGGTATGATCTTTAGCCAAGCTTGATGAAATGTCATGGAGGGTGATGGACAGCTATCTTTATTTCTTTATACTTATTTGTATCTTTTTTGTGTTCTGGTTAATAAAAGAAGTAATGCCGAGCATTACATATACATAATACAATACATGTTAAATGAGGCTTCTAAAGTATAAAGCTGATGTAATGGAATATGAAATAAGAATATAATTTGTCAAGCACTTTCACCCGAGTACCGTGAATAAGGCCTGATGCATGGTTACTGATGGCTAAAGGGACAGTGACTTACACTGTGCTTGGGGGGGGGGCACCACTGTTGCCAGATGTACGGTGTCCAATGTCTGTACCCTACACGTCTTTCCTCCCCTTTTAATCTGACTGGCTCAGCTTATTTCCAGCCTTGGCTCTGAGCCGGCTGGAGTTGCGAGGACTTGGTGGTTGGGGTTCATCTACAACAGATGCAGTGCCATCTGCGACGAATTCTGCTGGTCGAAAGTAGCGTCTGTTACGCATGGGGTCGTGCATTCGGACCTGCTGGTTGACGTCAAGGACGGGCATTGTACGAGAGCGCTGGTTGTTGCGGGGCATAACGTCCTCGGCCCGTACCTGTGCACGGCGGTTACACTCGTCTGCTTCAGCCATATGAGCTGGGGTACGACCGGTGTGGTTCGATGAGTTCCCTATCTCAAGCAAGCCTCGGTCAAACTCTTCGCAGTCAATGTTGCAAGATGGGGCGGCTTCATTATGAGGTGTTTGATGGATTTGACCGTCGCTTCGGCGTGGCCATTGGAGTAATGGGGTGATGTCACCGCATGTTTGACTCCCCTGCGTGTCAGGAATTCGTTGAAGGCGCCTCTCGTAAACTCGGGTCCTCCGTCGGTCCTAAGGCGCACGGGGACGCCCAAGTTACGGAAATAGCCCCTGAAGTGGTGTATAGTGGCGGCAACAGTAGTGTCCTTGTCGCTTGGGATGACGACGGTCCAGCTCGACAGACTGTCAGCAATGACAAGTAGCGCCTTCCTCGCTACTGGGAAATGGTGTGCTGACAGATTCAAATGGTCTTGCTGAGTTGCCGTCGTTCAAGTATTCCTCCTGCTGCTGGCTGGGTAGTAGTGCCTGGCAGGCGTCACAAACGCGCACGATGTTCGTCATGTTGGCGGTAATGCCGTGCTCGGAGCTTGGTGGGCTCGTTTCCACGATGGCTGTCATGTAGGCATATCAGTGCGTATTTGCGTAAAGCTGCGGCTACTACGACACAAGGACCGTGGAGCACTAAGCCGCCGTCACATTAGAGTTCATCGCAAATCTTCCAAAAGGGTAGGAGTGACGAATGGGAGTCGTATCAGTGGTTGAGAATGTCGTGACGCACGCGTTCGAGCAGCCTGGTGTACGTCTTGTCTCCACGTGCTTCCTGCCGAAGTTCCTCCATCCTGTGGTCACTTGTCGCTGTCTGTGCGTCGTGCTCAGTGAGTGACTGTATGGCTCTCAGCGTAACCACTCTTGACAGTGACGTCATGTAATATATCGTCGTCGCTGCTTGGGTGGTCGACTGGGTGACAGGACAACGCGTCGGGAATGGAACCTGGTGCAGCTGAGGTATTCGTCCGTGGATGGCGTAGGTGACCCTGGCGGCTTATGTTTATGCTTCTTTCCCTTTTTGTATTGAGACATAGCACAAACACTTTTCATAAGGGAAATGATGGTAGATGTTGTGTGACGAGCTGCCTCGAAGGCATAGCTCTGCTTAACAATCTCAAGGGAATGAGAGGGGATGATACCGATAACCTCTTGATTGCGCACACCCGTTAGCAGGGGCGGGTACGGACAGTTGCTCACCAGACAATTGCTCACTGGACATTTGCTCACCGGATAATTGCTCACCGGAAAGTTGCTCACCGAACACGTGACAAATAGGACATTTGCTCACCAAAGGATTATGTTTTACTTTTCTTGAACTTAACAACAAATAATATGCAGGATTTTTTTTAGTTATATTGAAGTTTATCACAGCAATAATACACAAGCAATATACAAACTTAATAACATAATATACAGGAATTTTTTAGTTATATTGAAGTTTATTACAGCAATAATAAAGGATTTTTTTTTTATTTATATTGAAGTTTGTTACAGCAATAAGACCGTGCCAGAACCAACAACATCTGTGAGGCATGGAGCATTGGTTTCCAGCAACTTGTAGGCCACAGTCATCCCTCTGTGTGAACACTGATTGACAATTTGCGAAAAGACCAGGCTGTAGTGGCTACACAAATTCTACAAAACCAACGAGGGCAACCACCGAAGAAGCGGATGAAGAGGGTGACTCATCAGATGCAGAACCGCCTTCGGAATCTGTGCCAAGGGTATGCTGCAGGAAGCCAGTGTGTTCCTGACTTTCTAAATGCAGTTGGCCACACCATTAGACTGGACTTGTAAACCACAAAGGACAATGAACCCACTTCAATACTGCACCAGTTGTAAAACTGTAATCACTATATATTGATGGAAGAAATTTGGCATTTTGAATTTCATAAAAACTAAAACATGAAAGTTTGTATATTGTGTATTATTGCTGTAATAAACTTCAATACAACTAAAAAAGAATTCTGTATTCACTATATATTGATGGAAGAAATTGGTATTTTGAATCTTATAAAAACTTAAAACATGAAAGTTTGTATATTGTGTATTATTGCTGTAATAAACTTCAATGTAACTAAAAAAGAATCCTGTATATTGCTTGTTATTAAGTTCAAGAAAAGTAAAAAATAATTCTTTGGTGAGCAAATGTCCTATTTGTCACTTGTCCGGTGAGCAACTGTCCGGTGAGTAATTGTCCGGTGAGCAATTGTCCGGTGAGCAACTGCCTTACACTCTAGCAGGGGAGGTGTACTGTCATCAGGAATCCAGATGCCGAATTTCAATGTGTGACGCACCACCGGTGACAGACACATACGGAGTTAGATGTATTGTTTCTGTAGGGTGAGTGT
>NC_134802.1:27674388-27676888 GCF_046742065.1 Oratosquilla oratoria
TAGTAGTTCATCGTTCTACCAACTGCGCCACCGAGTGTGTGTGTGTGTGCGTGTGTGTGTGTGTGTGTGTTTGTGTATGTATGTATATAGTTATCTCACATTATGATTTAATTTAAATCTAAAATGTGCAAGAAACCTTTCATTATGTTAACGTTATCGTGGAAGTCTTAGTAAAGTACGTTTGAATGTTTGGAGAACCATCGTATCAGCCTTTGTTACTCGGCAGTCAGGAGACATCTAGTCATACGAGAAGTTTCCTTGTTTGTGAAGCTGAAAGAACGAGTTATTCTTATATTGTTTAGTTATTTGTGTGATTGAGTTTATGAGAAACCAAACATTTTCATATGTACGTCCAATTGTGATTGTCTAAAGACTGATACAAGGAGTGAATGGTGTTCCAAACACAGTGACTTGATTGAACAAGGCTCGGATCAGACTCAATTCGGACACCAGCTAATTATGATCGTGTATTTTTATACAGAACAAGATCAATGAAGAGCATTGTTTTAATAAAGCATGAAATACTTTCATAAATAAAAAGAAGTCAAGTAGTTGATAATTTACGAGCCTTCTCTTGGAAGAGGTAAAACAGGTATGTACCAAAAACATTTTAATATGACTGTTATCCCATCATAAGTTGTCAACTCGTTGGTAGCCATTTTTTTTAAAGCTGAATACAATAATGTCATTGTCCAGAGTGAAATCTGAGGAACCTGAATTGCAATGGAATGATTATGTCGAGTGCTTCTTTGAATTATCATCTGTCAGTAAGTACGAGAATGGTACTTTTCCTCAAAAGGTAATTTAACTTACATATCAAATTCAATTGTTTTCGTAGAGTCTCTTAATTGTTCGCGTCTGTGCATGCTATATAGTACGAGAATGGTACTTTTCCTCAAAAGGTAATTTAACTTACATATCAAATTCAATTGTTTTCGTAGAGTCTCTTAATTGTTCGCGTCTGTGCATGCTATATAGATATAGGAAGAAAAAAAAAACGCTGCTGACATATGACCGAAGTATTACCTTTGCCATTAATGGTTTTACAGGTACCACGGGCCCATAGATTTGATTTCCATAATGGACATACACATGCACTAACACACGCACAAACACACGCACGAGCTTGTACGTACACATGAGTTTCCACACACGCGCGTGCACCCACGAGCTCACACACGCACACGTGCACACACGTACACATATGTACGCGCACATGCACGCCTGCACATGTGAATGCGCACTAACGCGCACACGCCTAAACATGCACACACTCGAACACACGCATATGCACACGCTTACGTACTCGTGTATTAGCTAGCAAGGGTATGCGTATTCGCATGCACACACAAACGGGCACGCACACATGCACGTACATGTACACGCGAGCAAATGCATATACAAACGCGGACATACACACACGCACGCGCGCACACTCACACTCCTACACATAGATGTGCCTAAGTGGCACATGCAATACATCCACACACACCTATTGACGCACATTTATGCGAGCGCTCATGCACCTACACCCATACACGTGAAAGTAACTTGCCTACACTCCTACGTATAAACACCAATTTCCCATACACATATACACCCACACCCTCACCCACACCTACACCCGCATGTGTATCCACTGCAATACTTCTACATATTCGGGCAAACATACGACACCCACATTCCTAACAGCAATGCACCATACCAGCATGCACCCACGGACCCACTCAATTACTGATGAATATGTACATGGGATAAGGTCGTCATCAATACGCATATGCGAGATCTGGAAGGTGAAATATATTTTTGCATATTGTATTCTTTTTATTTAGAGGGGCACACCCACTCGATAAAGCAGTAGATTTTTATTTTATTTTAATACATCAACGTAATATACGTTTCTCTTTGCGGAAATAAATAAAAATGCTAAAAGTAAATACACAACCGAACGGAGCTGCGATGATAGGTTTGAGACGTCATTTCCAGTCACGTCAATGTTGGTTTGACGATGGCCTTGACGTTGTGTACTGGGTGTTATCTCACTCCAAGTGACGTTACCACGCTACATATTTTCAAAACTGTGATACGGGGCTAAGCTTCATGCTTTTTAAGCTATAAATCTCCTCTACACCCCGGCCGTTAACATCCTCAACGACGAGGACGACCCTGATGATATCGAGAATCACAGGTACCGCATTAACAAATTCAGGTTAGGTTATGTAGGACAGGTTAGGTTAGTTGTCCCAAGCAGTCGACGCGGCTCTATTCATTAGAGTACCGCTTCTAGCAATTTTTTCTCTTATTGATTTCCACAAAAAAATTTTTTAATACGTTCATATATTATACAATAGTTTACAAAATAAATCTTTATTTTTCTATTGCTATATTGTGTACGTGTACAGTTCTGAATATTTACCGTACTTTCTCTAATCAATTATTTCATAATTTCATGTGTTTTGCTTATTATGCATCGACTTATACGAATCATCTTTCAACTGTT
>NC_134802.1:27681888-27686888 GCF_046742065.1 Oratosquilla oratoria
AGAAGAAGGAGGAAAAGGAGTAGAAGGAGGAGGAGAAGGAGGAGGAGGAGGAGAAATTGGAAAAGGATGATGATAAGGAGGAGAAGAAGAAGAAGGAGGAGAAGGAGGAGAAGGAGAAGGAGGAGGAGGAGGAGGAGGAGGAAGAGGAGGAGGAGAAATTGGAAAAGGATGATGATAAGGAAGAGAAATTGGAGAAGGATGATGATAAGGAGGAGAAGGAGGAGGAGGAGGAGGAGAAGGAGGACGGCATCTTCGAGAAGACAAATATAGTCTGAGCTGTTCACCCACGCAGCTAAACAAAATCTTGGACGCAGCCATTCAGAGAAGGTGAAGATCGAGTTAAGAGATTTCGTGAAGGATTTTTTTTTTTTTTCGTGGAAAAGGTCGAATCACTGCTTGCAAACAACTCAACTGTGACCTTTACATGCTGAAGGTTTATTTAAAGATACTTTCAAGGTTGAGAATTTTAGATTTTAATTAAAAGCTGGAAAACCTGTGATTTTTATTCGATTCTGATAACTGGGCATTTAGAAAAATATTGAATGCCTGTGATTTTTATTTTACGCTATTGAAAATGAAATAGAAAAAATAGGGTACACGTGGGATTTTTTATATTAAGGTGAAAATAAAGATTAATAAAAAAAAATCAAGGTTTTGAGATAGGACGGTACTGCTTACATGTTAAGTTAATTAAGTAGGAAATTACAACAATTAGTTTGATTTTTTGAAAATTATACATAATGTACTACAATCTCAGGTCATTATAAATGTATATTCAACATTAAAAGAAATTTGCAAGAACGTGTTTGTTGGTTACGACACAAACCGTTAATGGTTAATGACCATGTAATCCTATGTATCATCTTTTATTTGAATATCCCCGAGGTAACCCAAATTACAAAAAAAAAAAAAAAAAAAAAATGAAATTAATGAACTGATAATCAACACCTTCATTTTATGTGCACAAATTCATCCACATGATGTGCTGCAAATTCTTGGAAAAATCTAAAAAGCGTTTCTATGTATTCTTGTAAATATCAAAAGCCAGAGAAGGTGTCATGACCATTTCCTCTATATCTGTACATAACATAAGAGTGGAGAGTGAGAGAGACCATAGGGCATATACTAGCCAGTTCCAAGTCCCTTCACACCTGTTATACCTATCCATAAAGATAAAATCTTCTCTTAAAACAACCAATTGTTTCAACGCTCACGACATAGTTACTAAGTCTTTTCTATTCGTTAACCATTATTTTGGTCAACCAATTCTTGCCCAATTTCTTCTTAAACCTGAATTTGTCCATAATAGTCCTGTAGGTAGCATAATGTACCTTGGGGTCATAAATATATCATCCATCCTTGTTAGTAAGCTATGGGTGCACTGTTAGACCTCGTTAGAAGACCCATCTTCCAACCAGTTTTACCGCCCTTCCTCAGACACCTTCCGTGAAGCCAAGGGATCTTCAGAATCTTAAAGCTGCTCTAGTTCCTGCGGCCGACGCTCGATGCATCTTGTTAGAATACGTATTGAGTCTTGGATGTCGTCTTTATGGATTTCGTTGTGGATTATTATAGATCAGTTCAGATATTCCGTTCATAAGAGGAGAGTTTAAAGTACTGGATAAAGCAAAGCGTATATAGTCTTTTTATTTTGTTTATTTTAATTCTTATTTTTTCATTTCGTCTGTTTTTTTTTTTCTAGTATATATTTTCAGTATATTTCCTTTATTTGGCCAGCACATTCATCATGTTCTAACTGGTTTAAGGCGATTCTATCAACTTTCAGATAAATAAAGTTCTATTCAATTCTCATTCTGAACTTTATCAGACATCTTATTCAGTCAAAGGAAAAATTAATCACAAACTGGAGCTCCTAGATACCGTCTAGACAGGTAAAATATGTTCGATCTATACAATAAAACACGTAAAAAGAAAATATCCCAGGTCATGTTTATTTCTATTTGTATATTGTCTTAGTAGTGCATTGCGGTAACAATTATCAAACAGCAAATAGACACGGGGTGTTCACTTGAAAAATATTTCAACATGGTAAAAATAAGAGTCTCTACCGCATTCGTGCTTGGTTCTGAGTGTCGCGCATACCAAGCTCATGTCAGAGAGAATCAGAAATCAACACGGGAGGCAATGAATTCGGTCCTTCGTGGATATAAACATGGCTAGGACAATATTGCTATGTAAGATTTAATGTAATACTGTCAAGGCATTGCAGGAATATATGTATATATATATATATATATATATATATATATATATATATATATATACACACATACATATATATATATATATATATATATATATATATATATATATACACATATATATATATATATATATATATAGACACTCTGATGACGGTTGAAAAAGAAGTCACGGGTCTAGTTGCGAGTTTCTGAGCTTATTCCTGACCGGTTTCGCTCTTTCCTAGACCCGTGCCTTCTTTTTTCGTCTCTCTCTCTATTTCTCTCTCTCTCTCTCTCTCTCTCTCTCTATATATATATATATATATATATATATATGTATGTATGTATATTTGTATACATATATATATATATACATATATATATATATCTATATATATATATATTTGTATATATACACATATATGTATGGATATATATATCAAATCAACCATCCTGAGCCCATTGCTGAACAAAGGCCTCCTTCATAGCATTCCATGATTCACACGACCACGCCAACCTCTGCCACGTCACTTCTGTAAACTTATCTCGTCCCTCCACCTTCTGTCTGGTCTCCCTCTTCCACGCTTCCTATCTCGCTGCGTCCACTCAGTAATACACCTGCTCCATCGCTCATCATTCGTTCGCACTAACTAATCTGCCCAATTCCATTTCCTCTCTTTTACCGCCACCACAACATCTTTCACTCTAGTCTGCTTTCTCACCTAACTTTCTCTCTTTCGGTCTCTCAGCGTTATTCCCGTCATTGATCCCTCTATTTTTCTCTGTGCAGTCCTTAGCTTTATTTCCATAGCATTCGTCAGTTTCCAAGTCTCACAAACGTAGATTATTGCTGGCACAATGCATTTATTGTAGATTTTGCGTTCCAAACATAAAAGCGTAGAGCTTCTCAATATCTTATTATACTTACCAAAAACTTTCCAACTAATTGTAATATGTCTTTTTATTTCATTATTATGATCTTTCGTCATTTTCACCATCTGGCCTAAATAATTATACTCTTCAGTTTCTTCAAGACTCTCATCATCAATTATAATCTCTTCACTTTGAACTTTCGTGTTGAAAATTACTTTGTTTTTACTCTTATTCATTTTTAAACACACTTTGAGACTTTCCTTGCTCAGATCATTCAGTATATCTTGCAAATCTTCTGCTCTTTTTGAAGTGAGAATAATGTCATCTGCAAATCTTAGATAGTTCAAATATTTGCAATTAATAGCATTGCACCAAGATTAAGGAGCGCTTTCTTGACGTAAGCACTGGGTCTACAACTGAGCTAACTTAATATGAACTTCTTTCTCTACGTCTTTCAAAAGATCTATCAATATACCATCTTTCCTAGGTGCTTTTCATCGTCTCATATTTTTAGAGCAAATTCTACTTCTTCTTTTGTAATCTCTATTACACTACTAATGTCTACAGATAAATTTACTGACTCAATTACGGCCTTCGACGAGTAAACCTCTTGGTAATATTCTTCTACTCTTTTTACCATTCGGTCTCTGTTTTTAATTTCTCTGAATCTGTCTTTCAAATATATCATTTACTGTTTTTCTAAAGGATGCCTGCGCTTGGTCTCTATAATACTTTTACCAATCCGAATAGATTCCTCTATTTCATACATATTCATTTTTCTGCCTTTTTTTTTTTGACAAGCTTTTTTATTTCTACTCTTTCTATTTCGTCTTTCCTGTTTTTATTCTGCATAGTCCTCCTTCTTTCAATCAAGTCATTTGTAGCTTTGGAGTATTTGTTTTCTCTAATAATTTCTGTATTTCTTACTTCCTCTGCTGATTCCTAGTGATATTCACTAAATTAAAATTCATATATCCGACGGTGTCATCGTTAGTTCTTAGAGTTTCGAATCTATTTTTGATTTTTAAATGATTTTTTCTTATTATCCTTAATATTTGCAAGGCTGATATTCTTTTATAAAACAAGTTTCTTTCTCTCGGCTCTGAAACTGAACTTGGTTGTGCGACCTATCATTCTATGGTCACTACCTATTTTGACTTTATTTATGACTGTAACATTGCTAACGCTCTTGCTCTCATCTCTTAATATAAAGTCTAACTCGTTCTTTGTTGTTCCATTTGGACTTCTTTATGTCCATTTACGACATACGCACTTTTAGAAAAAAGTGTTTATTTTCCTCATGCTGTAGTTCTCCGCAAAATTGAATAACATTTCGCCTCTCTTATTTCTTTCGCCTACTCCAAACTTCCCAATGCACGACTCATCTCCCATTTTTTTCCTCACTTTAGCATTAAAGTCGCCTATTACCAATGTGTACTTACTTTTTCTTGATCCATTATCTGACTTACATCATCATAGAACGACTCAATTTTATCGTCTGAACTCTGTGAAGTTGGTGCATAAACCTGAACTATTTTTACAGTGTACCTTTTACACAGTCTAATCACTACCCAAGCTAACCTGTCTGAAAACTCCTGAACTTGACTACGTTACCAGCAACCTCTCGGTTTATCAAGAATCCTACTCCACTGGATCTTTCTTTCTCCTTAACACTATAGTAGAACAGGTGGTAACCATCTTGTAATTGTATCACCTTTTCTTCCGCTCTTCGGACTTTGCTCATTCCTACGTTGTCCCACTTAATGTTGTCTAATTCTTCCATAAAACTCTCCAGCCTATGGTCTTCTGAGTGGGTTCTTACGTTGTAGGTATAGATCTTCATTTCTTCGTGTTGCTTCATGTCCAATACGTAGATATGCTTGGACAGTGCTTATTCATATTCGGTGGCCACCAGCACACGAG
>NC_134802.1:27691888-27699388 GCF_046742065.1 Oratosquilla oratoria
GCTGTCATCTCTACCCTTGTATATCTCATCACCTTACTTTTGCCCACATTTATCTTAAGCTTTCTTTTTTCACACACTTTCCCAAACTCTGTTACCAACTTCCTCAATCCCTCCTGTGACCCCGCTACAAGCACAGTGTCGTCAGCAAACAACAACTGGCACACCTCCCACTTTTCTCCATGTTCTTTAACCACCTCCATCCCCTGAACCACCACCATTGCATTCACCTCTCGCACCACCCCATCCACGTATAAGTTGAACAGCCAGGGCGACATAACACATCCCTGACGAAGTCCCACCTTTACCTCAAACCATTCACACTCTCCATTTCTAACACAAACTCTACTACTCTCATAAATACTCTTGACTGCTCTTAAAAGCTTTCCTCCTATTCCATATATCTACAATACCTCCCACGGTGTCTTCCTGTCTACTCCGTCGTAAGCCTTTTCCAAATCCATAAAAGGCCACCAAAATTCCTTACCTTTTCCTAAAGCTTTCTCACATATCTGTCTTGCCACAAAGATCTGATCTACACAACCCCTACCTGTCCTAAAACCACACTGTTCCTCACCAATAACTCCCTATGTTCCTCTCCTCATCCTCTCAATCAGGACCCTTCCATATACCTTCCCAACTACACTCAACAAGCTGATCCCTCTGAAACTACTACACTCTCACTTGTCCCCCTTTCCCTTTTAAAGTGGAACTATACAGGCACTCCTCCTGCCCTCCAGAACTCTACCCTCTCTTAAACAAACATTATATAACCTCACCAGCCAGTCACCATAACTGTACCTTCTTTTTTCAGGCATTCTGCATGGCACCCATCTAACCCAGGCGCCTTACTTGCTCTCATCATCTTAACAGCTGCTTTCACTTCATCTTTCCCTATTTCCCCTCCATTTTCCTCACTCATCACTCTCATTTTCTTAGCGCTTCCCACTGCAACTACCTTTCCTTCCCTATCCTCCTTCACAATTAGCAACTCCCTAAAATACTCTGCCCACCTTCCTCTCACTGCCTTCTCTTCCATTATCATCTCTCCATCTGCACCTTTTACCTTTTCCTCTCTACTTGATTCGCCTCCTTTTCCTCTTTTAATTTCTTTCCAAAACATATTTTTATTACTTTCAACATATTCTGTCATACTCCCACCCCATTTCATATCTGCTCTCCTCTTTGCCTCCTTTATCTTATGCTTGACTTCCTTTCTCTTTACTTTGTATCTCTCATACGATTCCCTCGTCCTAATTTGTAGCCAATCTATGAAGGCCTGATTCTTCTTTTATACACCCTTCTTTGTTTCGTCATCCCACTATTCACTACCCTTCCTTCTATTTCCTCCCGCCCTCCTTGTTCCACATATCACCTTTGCACACCTTATGACTCCCTCTTTGAACCATCCCCATTCTTCCTTCACTCCTAGTTCTACTCTATCCTTCACTCCCTCTCACTTTTATTCTTATACTACTTCTCCTTTTCTTTCTCATTTAAGCAGTTCACTCTAAGTAGCTCCCTACCTTCTGCCCTTTTCCTCTTTCTCCATCTATTTTCCACTCTCAATTTAACTTCCACCAGAAAATGATCTGATATTCCCCCACTCTCTCTCCTTAAAACATGTACATCCCTAACTCTTCCTACCATACTCCTGGTCACCACTATATAGTCCATTAACGCTCTATCTACCATGTGTAATTATGCTTGAATTTCTTCCTAAACTCCGTATTTGCTATCATCAACTCTCGAGACACATCTCCATCAATTTCCCACTACGATTTTTACCAGGAACTTCACACTTCCCAATCACTCCGTCTATTGGTCTCCCAATACAACTACATTGACATTTCTCCCTAATCCCTCTATGCACTTATTTATATCTACCCAAAAAGCCTCCCTTTCCTCTACGCTCTTCTTACTACCAGGCCCATACGCACTTACAAAAAACCATACCTCCCTTCCTAGCTTCATCTTCATCCACATCAACCTTGACGAAACCTACTTCCACTCCACTACACGCTTACCTATCTCTTCACTTACTAGTATAGCCACCCCTTCTCTCCCTCGTCTCCTCCTTACTCCCGAGAACCTCCCAACTACACTCCCAAACCCATACCCCTCCCTTTCAATTTAGTTTCACTCAAAGCCAACATATTCATCTTCTCACAAACATGCTGCCTACCTCTTCCCTTTTACTCTCATCTGTACCACATCCATGCACATTAAAAGACCCAAACCTTAGGTACTGGGTGGAAAACGCCTAGACCCTCTTATGCCTTTACTTTTTTTTTCTTTTTCTTTTTTTTAGGAATGTCCCCTGTGGGGCTACAGGTAGCAGGATTCCTAGTCTTAACCCCCGTCCCGTTTTTGTCGACATTTACGACTCAAGTGGGAAGACTTGGTGGCCGCATTCTTTTTCCCCACAGGGTAGGCGAAAAAAAGGAAATAAACATTCAGAGAAATAGTAAAGAGCAGTAACAAGGGGTTGGGGGACAGCATAACGGACGGACAGTCGTAGTATAATAAAAGTGTCATCATTTCTCTATGAACAGAGTCTTCCTCTATCACAGACAAAATGATGTGTGGCTCTGGACCGTAGCGGCGCTCCATATAGACCCTAAAGTATCAACTGCATGCTACTTTGCACAGTAACATGCAGCCAATACCCCAGACGGGGTATTCGAGTATATATATATATATATATATATATATATATATATATATATATATACATATATATATAAATATATATATATATATATATATATATATATATATATATATTTATATATTTTTAAACATATTTAAACATATCCGAGAGTTGATACCTTGACGTGGTGGATAGGCTTGAGAATCTTAATGACTACATAAGCTATATCAATAGAGAGAAAACCTATGCAGGGTCACCCATATCGAACAGGTTTTGTAAGAAAGATCAAAGAGCAGTTCACCCACACAGTCGCAGGACCCACTGCAAACTGTCACGTCCCTAATTCGAACAGATGAATTATATATATATATATATATATATATATATATATATATATACATATGTATATATATATGTGTGTGTGTGTGTGTGTGTGTGTGTGTAGTATAATATGTATAAAATATATCAATGAATATGATATATATATATATACATATGTATATATATATATATATATATATACGTATGTGTATATATATATACATATGTATATATATTACAAAGGATTACAAAGGCGGAGCATGCCGACAGGAGACCTTCTGATCCATATCTAGGTCGGATGCACAAAAAAAAATTTATATTAATAATAAAATAATAAATAAAAACTATGATAATGTAAATAACAAATAAAATACATAAATAAATGCATAGGTATAGTTAAATAATAAACAAATAGGTAAATAGTAAATAATAATAAATTGACATATAACTAATAATAAATGAAAATCAGACAGACAAATGATAACAAAACAAAAATAAATAATATAAGATAAATCATAATCATTACAGCATCTTACTTAGGTATTTATCTAAATGATTCTTAAAGCTTCGAACTGAACTACATTGCACTACCTGTGCAGGAAGTTTATTCCATTCATTAACTACACGGTTGGCAAAGTTGTTTCTACCTACTTCCAAATTGAATCTATTTCCGGACAGTTTGAGACCATTGTTTCTTGTCTGATTCTCATTCAATGTAAAAATTTGGTCACTTTTGATGTTGTCAATTCCCTTTAGAATTTTAAAGACCTGTATCAAGTCACCTCTGAGTCTACGCTTTTTTAGGGAAAAGAGATTCATATGTTTTAGTCGATTTTCGTATGATTTATTTTTGATATTTGGAATCAGTTTTGTGGCTCGCCGTTGTACTTTTTCCAGTCTGTCAATGTCTTTAATGAGATTCGGTGACCATACGGAAACAGCATATTCTAAATGTGGACGAACTAACGATTTATATATATATATATATATATATATATATATATATATATATATATATATATATACAGACGCACAATCACATACGGTGTGTGTGTGTGTGTGTGTGTGTGTGTGTGTGTGTGTGTGTGTGTGTGTGTGTGTGTGTGTGTGTGTGTGTGTGTGTGTGTGTGTGTGTGTGTGTGTGTGAGTGTATTAATTTTAGCGCGATAGGCTTAACCGTTTCACTCACAGAAGTGCCAAGTTGATGAATTAAATAGTTTGATGAAACTTAGAAGAACAGAGCTGGTCATTTCAAACTGATTTAATAATATCGAATGTTATAAATATTCTCTCATTCAATTGTCCTATTCACTTGTTTTGTATTATTCACTCGTGAACTTAATCTTTATTTTCTATTTAGTCGCGAAAATGTTTTCATTTAAGCGAAAGAAAAAAATGAGAGAGAGAGAAAGAGAGAGAGAGAGAGAGAGAGAGAGAAGGCGAAAGAGAAAGAAGGCGTTTACCCATGTAAGACTCTACCATCCTAAGAAAAATCTTCTGATTGAAAACACTTTAATCCTACAAAAATCTACCTAAAATGGCCGTGCAAAGGACTAAGGAAAAGTAAATAAAAATGTCTAAATACAGATACAATTCCCCTTTAGCGAATTGTTACTTGTTACATGAAATTCACTTAATCACCTTTCGGTTTTTTTTTTTTTTTTAATTTCGATAGTTAATAGTTAGTAAAAGCACAAATATTAACTTAATCGGATTACAAGAACTCTGTTAACGTTTGAGCAGCAAGCAACCTGAATAATCTCTTTATGTAACAGAAAAGTCTTCTTTTTTTTTACAGCTAGAACATTAATAATGTACTCACTTTGATATATATTTTTTCGACAATACCTGTTCATTTGAATAGAAATAATCTTTTATTAGAAAGGAAACGCATTTTCATCTCACTTCATGATTAGTACCACTCAGTTTCTTTGGCATTCCATTAAAAAAAAAAAAAAAAAAAAAAGTATATATATCAAGAACATCTAAATTGGACTTTAGATTGATCACAGAGTTGATGCGATTTCCCCGATGATGCGATAGAAGGAAGCATGCAAATTAAAGATCACTCAACCCCCTCCTCCTTCCACTCCCTCCACACCCTCCAAACTCCACCCACAACATTATTAGATGATACAATGCCTCTCCTTATAAACCCATCAGTGTTCTACAAAAAGTATATCAATATATCTAGAAGATCCAATTTCGTTATTTCCTTCTCATGTGGCTGTTTATTGTATGATATTTTTTTCTGCTGTGTTAATGTACTCTTGCTAGCATTACAGCAAGACCATAATTCTTACAAAAGTTCCTGATTGTATTAAAAACCCACAAAAACTACTGTATGTAATAGAGGCGAGGATAGAATAAAATCTGTTGTGAATTTTGCAAACAGTAATAGAATTTCTAAGAGCTTAGGACATGTATAGAAACATACTGAAAAGTAACAATTTAGTTTAATGTATGCGTATGTTTAAGGCATGTTTCATGTTACCTTTGAGTGTTGAATATTCAGATGAATGAACTTAGGAAATGCTAGGGATGAGGAATAAAAGATGAAGAGAAATGTGGAATTTGAATCGTATGTGTCTTGTAGATTTTTTATTTATTTGTTTGTTTATTTATTTATTCATTCACTTATTTATTTATTTATTTATTTGTTTATTTATCTATTATTTTATTTATCTAATTTATTTATTTATTTATTCATTCACTTATTTATTTATTTATTTATTTATTTATTTTTATTATTTTATTTATCTAATTTCTTTATTTATTTATTTATTTATTTATTTATTTATTTATTTATTTATTTATTTATTTATTTATTTATTTATTTATTCATTTATTTATTTATCTATTTTATTTCTTATTATTTATTTTTTAGGAACTGGATAAATATTTTGAGCTTGTAAAAAAAACATGTAAGGACTGATTTAATCTGTATGATGTTTTGCATGTTAGATACTTTATCAAATACGTCGTGTTTCTTTTGATAGACACGTCGGGAACTGCCATCTACATGAATCTTTTGGAGACGTATAGATGAAGAAAATTTAAACAAAGTAAAATTATAAAGATAAAAAATCATGTCAATATTTTTTTCACAGATTTATGAAAAGAAAGGCTGGAGGATACGTGTATTTATATTCCCAATAGTTAACGATCTGACACTGTTTATGTATGGAATTCTTTGCAAATATGACATAATCAAGGACGCTTGAGCGCTTTAAAGGCGTAGGTAGTAGAACGGGAATTACCATCGGTTGCTAGATCTACTTATGTGAAAACTTTTAAATGTAGTTTATCCGGATACCAGATGGTAGCCCATGGAGGGACGTTCAGCCATTCCTCTACTTACGATCATTCGACTTATGATTAGTTTTCCTGAATAACTCCATAAGTCGAGGAGTACTTGTACCTCCTAAGGTGAGAGGAGGAGAAGGCAAAATCTTTCCCCTTCTCTAATACATATATACATACATATACACATACATACATACATACATACATACATACATACATACATACATACATACATACATACATACATACATACATACATACATACATACATACATACATACATACATACATACATACATACATACATACATACATACATACATACATACATACATACATATATACATACAAACATACATACAAACATACATACAGACATACATACAAACATACATACATGCATACATACATACATACATACATACATACAAACATACATACATACATACATACATACATACATACATACATATATACATACACACATACAAACATACATACAAACATACATACATACAAGCATACATACATACATACATACATACATACATACATACATACATACATACATACATAAGAACATAAGAACATAAGAACATAAGAAATAAAGGAGACTGCAAAAGACCATAAGGCCTACACTAGGCAGCTCCGTATCCATCACCACCTATCGTCCCCATCCATAAAGTTGTCTAATCGTTTTTTAAAACAACTGATAGTTTCAGCGCTTACTACGTGGTTACTAAGTTTATTCCATCCATCGACCACCCTATTTGTAAACCAATTCTTGCCTATTTCCTTCTTAAATCTAAATTTGTCCAGTTTATACCCATTACTGCGAGTCCTGCCCTGTTGTTTTATTATGATGACCTTGTTTGCATCACCCTTGTTATAGCCTTTGATCCACTTGAACACTTCTATTAGATCACCCCGCACTCTGCGTCTTTCCAGAGAGTGTAAGTTTAGGTGCCTAAGCCTCTCTTCGTAAGGCAAATTTCCGAGTCCTTGTATCATTTTGGTCATTCTTCTCTGTACTGATTCTAGTGAATTTATGTCCATTCTGTAGGACGGAGACCAAAACTGTACCGCATAGTCAAGGATGGGTCTAACTATCGCTAGATAGAGTTTAATAATTACCTCTGCACTTCTATTCGTTACCGTCCTAGCAATGAAGCCTAATGCACTGTTTGCTTTATTTCTGGCGCTAATGCACTGCTTCCTGGTTT
>NC_134802.1:27704388-27711888 GCF_046742065.1 Oratosquilla oratoria
CTTGTCTGATTCTCATTCAATGTGAAAATTTGGTCACTTTTGATGTTGTCAATTCCCTTTAAAATCTTAAAGACCTGTATCAAGTCACCTCTGAGTCTACGCTTTTTTAGGGAAAACAGATTCATGTGCTTAAGTCGATTTTCGTATGATTTATTTTTGATATTTGGAATCAGTTTTGTGGCTCGCCGTTGTACTTTTTCCAGTCTGTCAATGTCTTTAATGAGATTCGGTGACCATACGGAAACAGCATATTCCAGATGTGGACGAACTAACGATTTATATAGCTTGTTAATGAGTGATGGACTTTTGAAATCAAAAGATCGCGCAATCAATCCCAGAATCTTATTTGCTTTCTCAGAGGCTGAAATACACTGCTTGGATGATTTGAGGTCGTTACTGATAATTACGCCGAGATCTTTTTCACTATCCACTTTTGTTAACGAATTTCCAAATAACTTGTAATCGTACTTACTGTTATTTTTACCTATGTGCATTACCTTGCATTTACTTGTGTTAAATTTCATTAGCCACTTTTCAGACCATTGCTGTAATTGATCTAAATCTTCTTGAATATCTAATTGATTTGAGTGATCATTTGCCACTCCGCACAGTTTTGTATCATCAGCAAATTTGGAAACAGTAGATTTTAGTCCATGGTCTATATCATTTATATATACTATGAATAGAAATGGCCCAAGAACGGAACCCTGAGGAACTCCACTTGCAACACTTTTCCATCCAGAAGTTTTTCCATTTAAAACAACTCTCTGTTTTCGACCTTTCAACCAATTACTAGTCCAACCTAATAGGCTACCACTTATTCCATGCAAAGCTAATTTAGTAAGTAGTCTTTCGTGTGGGACGGTATCAAAAGCTTTTGCAAAGTCTAGATATATTAAATCTATATTGTTTCTTTTGTCATAATTCGAGATAACTGTGTTGTAGAATTCGAGTAAGTTAGTCACGCAAGAACGTTTCCGTCTGAAACCATGCTGGCTATCATTTATCAAATGGTTACTTTCTAAATGATATTCGATATCATCTCTGATGATAGTTTCCATTATTTTTCTTACGATCGAAGTCAAACTTATAGGCCTATAGTTATTTGGTTTCTTTTTGTCACCTTTTTTGAATATGGGAGTAACGTTAGCTAGCTTCCATTCTCTTGGGACATCTCCGGATATGATGGATTTCTTGAAAATAATTTCTAATGGAACAACAATCTCATTTTTCATTTCCTTTAAGATTCTTGGATGCCAACCGTCAGGCCCTGGTGTTTTATTAACTTTGAGTTTATCTATACACCTTTTAATTTTTTCTTTTGTTATATTTACCGTAGTGAGTAAGTTTGCCCAAGACTTTTCACAGGTTTTTAGTTTAGAATTCACTTTGAGGTGTTTCGTTTACGAATACCGAGCTAAAATAATTGTTTAAGATATTACACATTCCTTCATTTGAATATTCAAGTTGACCGTCAGCAGATAATAGCGGACCAATGTGATTCCTAACAACCTTTTTATCTCTAATGTAACTATAGAATTCTTTGGGATTCTCTTTGGATTTATCAGCGATGTTCATTTCGTATTGTCGTTTTCTTTTCCTTATTGTCTTTTTTAAATCTCTCTGTATTGATACATAACTTTCATAGTCATTAGATGCACCCGAGCACTTATATTTCTTATAAGCCTGTCTCTTTTTAGCAATACTTTTTTCAGTTTCTTTGTCGAGCCACTTTGGGCGAGCCTGATTTGGGGGACGTCTGTCCTTAAAAGGAATGTAAGTTTGAATCATCTTAGTGAGCGTATTTTGAAATATTTTCCCACATCTGATCTACAGGCCTTTCGTTTAATTTTGCCTCCCAATCTGTAAGCTGAAGCTCCTGACGTAGTTCTATGAACTGAGCTTTACTGAAATCGGGTATTTTAGAAGCACAAGTATCTATTCTAAAATTGTTTAGGAGTTTGAATCTGACTAAATTGTGATCGCTATTTGCAACAGATTCACCGACTTCTACATCAGTTACCATGCTTTCGCGGCTAGTGATCAATAAATCGAGCAAGTTTCCATATCTTGTGGGCTCTTTTACATGCTGAATTAAGTAATTGTCACCAAGAAAATCAATCAAGCGACTACCTATATGGCCATGTTCAAGGGTCATCCAATCAATGTCAGTAAAATTGAAACCACCCATTATCAATAAATCGCGGTTGCAGAAACTAGACAGTTCTTGAAATAACAGTTTGTCGTCTGCTAATGATAATATCTTTGGCCTATATATTACACCTATATTCATTTTTTGTCCATTTGTTAGGGTTAACTCAACCCACAAACTGTCATATGCATCCTGTTTCACTTTCTCTAAAACACAAGCATGAACATTGTTTTTAACGTACAATAGAACACCCCCACCTTTCTTGTGGTTTCTATCCTGATGAAAGTGTTTAAATCCCGCAATATTAAATTCAGCTTCGAACTCTGTACACACACACACACACACACACACACACACACGCACCTCACACATATACACGCATACTCAAACATACGCACGCATACTCACACATACGCACATATTCGCACTTGCACGCACTCACACACGCACACACATTTGAAACGCCTGCTTGCAGTGCAACGATATTGACATTTTCAGCTCTGAATAGCTGTATTAGATGTCAAGCGTGATACCACACCATCGAACCATGTATATGTAATGTATGTAATGTAATATATGTAATGCATGTAATATATGTAATGTATGCAATATGTATAATGTATGTATATGATATGTGCATACATTTTTGAGAACAGCAAATCGTAATCGAAAATAGATATTAATTACAGAAACAATTTGGTTACAAGCAGAAAAAGTATATATATATATATATATATATATATATATATATATATATATATATATATATATATTTAAATATATTGTTATGACCTTCCGCAAGGATATAAGGAAATGTCTAGGAGGGGTTGGTACTTAGTGGCCTTGATGTGGGTAAGGCAAATCCAAACGGAAGTTAACATAAATAACTAATTTAATGAATAACAAAAAGCCAACAAAACAAATATAAGAACTTTACAACAACAAAATTAAACAATTGACAATTAATTCCTCCACCGAAAACTAAGTCATGAGAATATAGATTACGTGGTGACGCCACGGTACTAGAGCAAAAGCAATATGGGAGAGATAAAGTTACGCGTCGCTTCAGCCAACGAAAGTCTGCTCGCTCTAGGAGCCGGCAGGCATTATATACAGTTGGCGAGGACGGGAGGAAGGCGAAGGATGAACCGGACAGAACTGGTTTTCACGTCCGTCGGCTTAGAGAGAGTAGATCCCATAAAGTATACAAGCAGTTTTTACCGTACATACGTAATTACCTAACAAGTACAGGATAACACAGATACAGATAATTTTATATACATGGAGGATGGTGGGCCATCACACCCCCCCCCTAGAACTCATCAACTCAGGAGAACAGACGAGTTGGGAGTTCTAATCAGGACGGCTAAGGGCATCAGCAAGGAGGTTTTCAGAACCCTTGATAAATTTTATATCGAGGAGGTATTGTTGGAGGAACAAGGACCAACGTAATAGCCTCCTATTATTGTTCTTGTTCCGTTCAAGGAATATTAACGGATTGTGGTCCGTGAATATCCGTAAGGGGGTCGAGCTGGGTGTTACGTAGCATTCGAACTTCCGCAGGGCAGAGATGATAGACAGTAGCTCCTTCTCGGTAGTCGAATACTGCCTTTGGTGTTTATCTAGTTGAGCCGAGTGGTACGCGACAGGATGCAATATCCCATCATGTTCTTGGAGTAGAACAGCTCCGACGGCTTGATCACTTGCGTCCGTCTTTCGGGTAGCGGGAGCCGTGCAGTCGTAACGGGTGCTGTGGCTAGAAGTTCCTGGATACAGTTGAATCTCATGGGACGTCAGGTTACAACGGCCAGGATTATCTCGGAACAAGGATCTGTGACTAGAAATAATTTCAGAAATTTCCTTAGCTTGATCAGGATTCAAGTGGTTAAGGTACGAAAGTAGGTTGTTCAAGATGTCGCTGTTGTTGCCGACTGTGGGAGGATCGAAATGTGGCAACGTCGGTTCGTGGACTCGTGGACGGTCGGTTGACATAGGTATTTTGCTGGGACCATGATTTAGCGAAAGCAATGGTTTGACTGAACTGTCTAGTGGTATTTTGGCAAGGTATGGCTTAAGCAAGTTAACATGAACAAGTTGAGTAGTTTTACGTCTGTCAGGGGTTTCTAGTACGTAATTATATTCTGACATTTTTTTCTGAATTTTATAAGGACCATGGTATTTAGCTTGAAGAGGCTGTCCAGATATAGGAATGTATGCAAGAACCATATCTCCCTCCTTGAATTCTCTCTTACGAGATTTCTGATCAAAATTAACCTTCATTTTACTTTGTGCATGTTCAAGGTTCTTCAAGGCAAAGGAATGAATTCTGGCTAGGTTATCCTTAAGGGAAACAATATACTGGTTAACAGACTGTAAAGGTGAGGTAGAAGAAGATATGATATGGTCCTTGATTACCTTGAGGGGTCCCCTTACCTTCCTTCCATATAACAATTCAAAGGGAGAAACACCCAGAGCTTCGGATGGTGTTTCACGGAGCGTAAAGAGGAGGAAAGGCAATCCCTCATCCCAGTCACGGTCTTCCTCGTAACAGAATTTACGTAGCATATTCTTTAACGTTTGATGACATCTTTCTAGAACTCCCTGACTGGCGGGGTGGTACGCTGTAGACAGAGACTGTTTAACATTTAATTCCTTGAGGACTTGGGTAAAGAGTTTGCTAGTGAAATTAGAACCTCTATCTGACTGTATTTCCTGAGGAATACCAAAGGAAGTAAACATGTGAGTTAAACACTTAATTACACTCTTAGCAGAAATATTCTTTAAAGGAAAAGCTTCAGGGTACCTGGTAGTGGGACAAAGAACTGTTAAAATGTACTGGTTACCCTTCTTGGTTTTAGGCAACGGGCCTACTATGTCAATCACTAGTTTCTGAAAGGGTTCACTAGGTACTTTAATAGGTTGAAGGGGATACGGAGGAATAGACTCGTTTGACTTGCCTACTATTTGGCAAGTGTGGCAACATTTAACGAATCTACTTACCTCTGCTTTCATGCCAGGCCAAAAGAATTCTGACAAGAGTCGTAAATAAGTTTTCTTAATACCTAAGTGTCCTGAGTGTCCAGCATGAGCAATCTCTATTACCTGAGTCCTCAAGTTAACAGGTAGAACAATTTGGTGACATTCTGCCCAGGTATCATCATCAGAAAGATGACGAGGTTTATATAGTCTCATCAGTATTCCTTCGTGCATGTAAAAGGAAGGAGTATGTAGGATATCCTCCTTGGGAATGGTTTTATTGAACAAGGGAACTAGTGAAGGGTCGTTCTGTTGAGCCTCTTTGATGCTCAGCTCGGAGGGTAGTGTAAGCGGGGTGGTTGGGGTGGTTGGAGAGGTAAGAGTTGGTTGGTTAGCTGGCGCTTGGGATCGTGTGATAGCACAGGTTGGAAATAGGTTGGGTTGGGTTTGCTCTATGGTAGAAGTTGGGTTATATGGTAGGGGAGAATTAGAAACAATTAAAGGAGGATGTACTAGTTCTCCTGCTAGATCGTTACCTAATATAAAATCTGCTTCAGGAACAGGTAGGGTTGCCGTTTCACTTACTCCTACGGAGACAGTATCCTTGATGAGTCCACAGTTCAGGTGTACCTTTGCCAGAGGTACTGAGAAGGGATTGTGGAAGTCCTGCAAGTATACACGTTCTCCTGTATAATTACGTTGGACTCCCGGCAGTGCTGACTGAAGTAGCAGGGACTGTGCTGCTCCTGTGTCCCGTACTATTCGGAGGTTGTGTTCTCCGTGGTCTGGACCAAGTGATACTGTTCACCATGAACGGAAGGGCTGAAAAGGATCTACAGAATTGGCAGTATAATGGTAAAAGGAAGCAACATATTTTATATACTTTTGAGCTACTTAACATTTTGGGTCTGGGCAATTTGCAATTACATGTCCTGGTTTCTTACAGAAGAAACAAAGAGGGAAACTAGGGCTATCAATTTTTCCCATCTTTACTACCACTAGTTGGTTTTACATGAGGTTGTTGGCGGTTACTGTCCTTTCCAACATTTTTGTGAATCAATGAGAGGGTATCAGTCAATTTGGCTGCTTTCATAAGGTCAAATTCCTCCTTGTCAACAATGTGAATTTTCAAGTAGTGAGGAATTTTACGCACGAATTCCTCTAACGCGATCAAGTTCACTACTTTCTCAAGATTATCGGCTGATGCCGATTTAATCCACTTTCTTAACGCTCGTAGTTTGTCTGACGCGAATTCCATGTATGTCTGATGGCTAAGTTTGTTTGAATTTCGAAATGTTTGTCGATAACCTTCGGTGGAAATTTCATAAGCGGAAAGAATTGTCTGTTTGACCGTTTCGTAATCAGTGTTATTTTCCAGATTGTTACATACTTGTAACGCTTTTGTGGACAACTTTGGTTTAACTAACCATATCCAATCTGCTTGGGGAATTGCAAAATGTTTACTTACATCTTCAAATTCTCGAAAAAATAAGGTTGGATTCTCGTCTGAGAAAGAGGGAATAAGTTTGGTGTACTGCAAGAGATTTAACTTACTTGAATTTGAAACCACTTGTTGACTTGATAGTTCGAGTCGTTTCATTTCAAGTTCGTGTTGTCTTTGCTCTCTTTTTTGCTCTTTATCATACTCTCTTTGCTCTCTTTCACGCTGCACTTCGAGTTCCTTAATTTGCAGTTCATGTTTCATCTTCCTTTCAAGTATCTGATACTCTAGAGGGTCTAATTGAGTCTCTTTCGTAGGGCTAATGTCTAATTTGGCTGCAACTATTTGTTCTAAGCGTTCAAATTCTCCGTCTTCGTCTTCCGTTTTCTTTAACTGATCTATGTGACTCAATATTAGTTGAACTAATTCAGTTCTACTAATGTTCGCTGGATACGTTAATTCCCATCTTGTTGCTATTTCTTTCAGACATTCTTTATTTGGGTTCTGAATTATCAGTTCTTCCACCGAGGGGTTCTCAACAAAGTTTTCGATATTCAGTTCTGACATCGCGAAATATTTACTCGCTAACAGTTGCTACTCAGCAAGGTAGAACGCTTGGTTCGCTTACGTGGTATACCGGACAAGAGATACAAGTAGAATTATAATACTCGACTCCCACGAATATTATAAATCTTTGGGACAGAATACATTAACCAAAACTACATGCCGTAAGTAGGATAGAATACACGTATTCTAAACGGATCCTACTTCAGTACTCTTACGAAATTTACAGCTGCAAGAGTTTAACGTGGTCATGTGCAATGGCGTATTTACGATTAACTGAATTACGGTACTGGGGTACTGAGTTGCAAGTTTACCGGACAGATGGACAATTTCGATGGTTGTGGGAATGCAAGTGTAACTTATGTAT